>NC_048587.1:6736009-6923509 GCF_013265735.2 Oncorhynchus mykiss | reverse complement strand
TCACTTGAAAGTATTCATTAAAAACACTCGTTTCCAAAACAAGAACAAATATAATGATTAAAAAGAAGAGACAGAATTACAAACAACCATAAATACATTCATATATATATAGACATCCTAAAAAGTGGCACTATCCTCCCTAACCTTAAAAATCAAATTTTGACCTTAAAAAAAAATATATATATATATATTTATTGCACATTTGACCTATCATTCACATAGATACACCTGTCCAGCAGTAGGGGGCAGAAGAGGCAGTGGTTTCTCTTACTTAGACAACCTTGTCCAAATGAAAAGCTTTTAAAGCTATTTCTACTTTTTTCCTTTGCTTCGTCTCCAAGGGGAGGCTATTCCATAGACAAATGCCTGTATGGAAAAACAGGCTCCTCGCAGTACAAGACAAACTCTGGTTCTGGTATTGTAACTGGTGTTGGCTATAGACCATATCAATGTGGGTTTTTTTCTCCATATAACCTGGGGCACGATCATTTAAGATGTCAAACATGTAATGAAGTTTAAGTTGATCCACTCTGGACTCCAAAGGCAACAAGCCCACCTCCCAGAACTCCTGCACCCCTATGTGGGTCCTAGGGGGGGGGACATTGTGAATAATGTTATCAGGTACAGTGCCTTGCGAAAGTATTCGGCCCCCTTGAACTTTGCGACCTTTTGCCACATTTCAGGCTTCAAACATAAAGATATAAAACTGTATTTTTTTGTGAAGAATCAACAACAAGTGGGACACAATCATGAAGTGGAACGACATTTATTGGATATTTCAAACTTTTTTAACAAATCAAAAACTGAAAAATTGGGCGTGCAAAATTATTCAGCCCCTTTACTTTCAGTGCAGCAAACTCTCTCCAGAAGTTCAGTGAGGATCTCTGAATGATCCAATGTTGACTTAAATGACTAATGATGATACATACAATCCACCTGTGTGTAATCAAGTCTCCGTATAAATGCACCTGCACTGTGATAGTCTCAGACGTCCGTTAAAAGTGCACAGAGCATCATGAAGAACAAGGAACACACCAGGCAGGTCCGAGATACTGTTGTGAAGAAGTTTAAAGCCGGATTTGGATACAAAAAGATTTCCCAAGCTTTAAACATCCCAAGGAGCACTGTGCAAGCGATAATATTGAAATGGAAGGAGTATCAGACCACTGCAAATCTACCAAGACCTGGCCGTCCCTCTAAACTTTCAGCTCATACAAGGAGAAGACTGATCAGAGACGCAGCCAAGAGGCCCATGATCACTCTGGATGAACTGCAGAGATCTACAGCTGAGGTGGGAGACTCTGTCCATAGGACAACAATCAGTCGTATATTGCACAAATCTGGCCTTTATGGAAGAGTGGCAAGAAGAAAGCCATTTCTTAAAGATATCCATAAAAAGTGTCGTTTAAAGTTTGCCACAAGCCACCTGGGAGACACACCAAACATGTGGAAGAAGGTGCTCTGGTCAGATGAAACCAAAATTGAACTTTTTGGCAACAATGCAAAACGTTATGTTTGGCGTAAAAGCAACACAGCTGAACACACCATCCCCACTGTCAAACATGGTGGTGGCAGCATCATGGTTTGGGCCTGCTTTTCTTCAGCAGGGACAGGGAAGATGGTTAAAATTGATGGGAAGATGGATGGAGCCAAATACAGGACCATTCTGGAAGAAAACCTGATGGAGTCTGCAAAAGACCTGAGACTGGGACGGAGATTTGTCTTCCAACAAGACAATGATCCAAAACATAAAGCAAAATCTACAATGGAATGGTTCAAAAATAAACATATCCAGGTGTTAGAATGGCCAAGTCAAAGTCCAGACCTGAATCCAATCGAGAATCTGTGGAAAGAACTGAAAACTGCTGTTCACAAATGCTCTCCATCCAACCTCACTGAACTCGAGCTGTTTTGCAAGGAGGAATGGGAAAAAATGTCAGTCTCTCGATGTGCAAAACTGATAGAGACATACCCCAAGTGACTTGCAGCTGTAATCGCAGCAAAAGGTGGCGCTACAAAGTATTAACTTAAGGGGGCTGAATAATTTTGCACGCCCAATTTTTCAGTTTTTGATTTGTTAAAAAAGTTTGAAATATCCAATAAATGTCGTTCCACTTCATGATTGTGTCCCACTTGTTGTTGATTCTTCACAAAAAAATACAGTTTTATATCTTTATGTTTGAAGCCTGAAATGTGGCAAAAGGTCGCAAAGTTCAAGGGGGCCGAATACTTTCGCAAGGCACTGTATATGCTCATGACCTGGATTCTCTTGTTCAGTTGTTTTGACAGCCCACTATACCAAGCAGAGTAGGCATAATCAAAATGACACCGAATCATGGTTGAGACAAGCAGTTTCTTAACTTTGGATGATAAAATATCTAGTGTTACGATAACAAAAACTTTTCAATTTGTTCTGTCATTTTAGAAATATATATTTTTTTAGGAGCATTCATGTCTCCAATCATGTCTCCAATCATGTCTCCAATCATGTCTCCAATCATGTCTCCAATCATGTCTCCAATCATGTCTCCAGAAAGGAAGGGATTGATCTAGGGACACACCAAGATAAGATACACTTGTTTTCAATTCAATCTCCTTGCCTGCACAGTTCACTTTTATCTTGTCAACCTTTAAGCAATCTGCATTCTGTTCCAAAGAAAATAGACACGTTTTTTCGTAAATATATAGTGACAAATTTGGTTGACTGACAACAATCTCTAAAAACAAAACTACAATTCCTTACTCGGGGTCTCCTCTATGTGAACTGTATCCTTCCCTGATATCAGTATACGGCTGAATCATCAGCATAAAGCAACAGTTTGCACTTTACTGTATCTGGTATATCATTAACGTATATAAGAAATTAGAGTGGCCCTAAAATGGATCCCTGCGGTACTCCACGGGATATTTCTTTGGCCTCTGAAAGAACATCTTATCTGTTCTGTTGGTTCTGATAGGTCAGAGAGTGAGACTGGGAACAACCAGCAGGGAAGTCCTGTATGGCCAAACTTTGGAAAGTTAAATGAGAAGGTGATGAAACGCAAACTTTGGCGAGTTGGAATTGAGCTAGACTGGCAGTACAGGTCCAATGCCGAAAGGGAAGCACCGTGAGACCCAACCCACTGCCAAAAGGGAGGCACAGTGAGACCCGACCCACTGCCGAAAGGGAAGCACTGTGAGACCCAACAGTGCAATGAGGGACTGAGGGAGATTACAGAAACGATTGGAGTTGATATGCAGCAATTGTCAAATGGTGGAGAATGTCTGCTTCAATACCGTAACCTGTTTGGGCTAGGGGGCAGCATTTTCACGTTTGGATGAAGAGCGTGCCCAGAGTAAACTGCCTGCTACCTAGTCCCAGTTGCTAATATATGCATATTATTAGTAGATTTGGATAGAAAACACTCTGAAGTTTCTAAAACTGTTTGAATGATGTCTGTGAGTATAACAGAACTCATATGGCAGGCGAAAACCTGAGAACAATCCAAACAGGAAGTGGGAAAACTGAGGTTTGTCGTTTTTCAACTCTTGGCCTATCGAATACACAGTGTCTATGGGGTCATTTTGCACTTCCTCGGCTTCCACTAGATGTCAACAGTCTTTAGAACCTTGTTTGAGGCTTCTACTGTGAAGTGGGGCAGAATGAGAGGGGAATGAGTCAGGTGTCTGGCAGAGAGCCACGAGCTCGTGACGCACGGTCATGTGAAAGTTACCTCGCGTTCCATTGCTTTTCTACAGACAAAGGAATTCTCCGGTTGGAACATTATTGAAGATTTATGATGAAAACATTCTAAAGAATGATTTGACCTGGGATTCCTGGGAGTGCATTCTGATGAAGATCATCAAAGGTAAGTGAATATTTATAATGCTATTTCTGACTTCTGTTGACTCTAACATGGCAGATATCTTTTTGGGTTGTGTTGGTCTCTGAGCGCCATACTCAGATTATTGCACGGTTTGCTTTTTCCGTAAATTTAAATCTGACAAAGCGGTTACATTAAGGAGAAGTAGCTCTTTAATTCTGTGAATAACACTTGTATCGTTTATCAATGTTTATTATGAGTATTTCTGTAAATTGACGTGGCTCTGTGCAAATTCACTGGATGTTTTTGGAGGCAAAGCCAAATATAAACTGAGGTTTTTGGACATAAATATGAACTTGATCGAACAAAACAGACATGCATTGTGTAACATGTTGTCCCGGGAGTGTCATCTGATGAAGAATATCAAAGGTTAGTGATTCATTTTATCTCTATTTCTGCTTTTTGTGACTCCTCTCTTTGGTTGGAAAATCGCTGTATGCTTTCTGTGACTAGTTGCTGACCTAACATAATGATATGTTCTGCTTTCGCCGAAAAGCTTTTTTGAAATCGGACACTGTCGTTGGATTAACGAGAATTGTATCTTTAAAATGGTGTCTAATCCTTGTATGTTTGAGAAATTTGAATTATGAGAGTTCTGTTGATTGAATTTGGTGCCCTGCAATTTCATTGGCTGTTGGCGCTAGCGGAACCCCGTGCCTAGACAGGATAACGGCATATCTAGAACCAGACTACAACATGCCATGTGGAAAAACCATGAGGACAGCAGTAAGTACCATTGTTGCTGAGTGGGTGGGGACAGCAGTAAGTACCATTGTTGCTGAGTGGGTGGGGACAGCAGTAAGTACCATTGAGTGGGTGGGGACAGCAGTAGGGGTTCCACTAGATACCACAGCCAAGAAGTCAAAACTGGCTTTATTGTAAAAAAAACAAATCACGAAAACAAAAAGTATATTTTTGGTGTTATTTTAAGGTGAGGCATAAGGTTATCAGTGTGGTTAAGATTAGGTTTAAAATCATTAATTGTAGAAATAGGTTTTCTGACTTTGTGGCTGTGGTAACTAGTGAGGACCGGTAGGTAGGTTGGCAGGACAGGAGTAGACTAACTGCTAGGGGGCAGTGCAGTTCATACAAGGAACCATATTTGGATTGTGAAGTCATTTTTAAAAAACATTTAAAACCATTAAAAATAATAATAATATTAACAATTGTTTTACATTTGTCACATTCCTAGTTCATTAGGCACCAAACAGAAGACCATGCACTGGAACGTCTGCTACAGTCTACAAAGTTGCCCGTTTCACTCGGCATCAGACGGTTTTATTCCGTTTCGTTCCTAGTGAACACAGCCCACAAGTTAACGATAACAATAGATCAACCAGGTTCTAGAGTAACATAAAACCTTAAGCAGAAGTCTCACAACGGCAATGGGTCACAGAGCAATGGGTCACAGTGGTCATAAATCAGACCCTGGTCAACAGGGGGTGAAATCATGAATCAGACCCTGGTCATCCGGGGGTGAAATCATGAATTTGACCCTGGTCATCAGGGAGTGAAATCATGAATCAGACCCTGGTCATCAGGGGGTGAAATCATGAATCAGACCCTGGTCATCCGGGGGTGAAATCATGAATTTGACCCTGGTCATCAGGGAGTGAAATCATGAATCAGACCCTGGTCATCAAGGGGTGAAATCACGAATCAGATCCTGGTCATCAGGGGGTGAAATCACGAATCAGATCCTGGTCATCAGGGGGTGAAATCACAAATCAGACCCTGGTCATCAGGGGGTGAAATCACGAATCAGACCCTGGTCATCAGGGGGTGAAATCACGAATCAGACCCAGGTCATCAGGGGGTGAAATCACGAATTAGACCCTGGTCATCAGGGGGTGAAATCACGAATCAGACCCTGGTCATCAGGGGGTGAAATCACGAATCAGACCCTGGTCATCAGGGGGTGAAATCACGAATCAGACCCTGGTCATCAGGGGGTGAAATCACAAATCTGACCCTGGTCATCAGGGGGTGAAATCACAAATCTGACCCTGGTCATCAGGGGGTGAAATCACGAATCAGACCCTGGTCATCAGGGGGTGAAATCACGAATCAGACCCTGGTCATCAGGGGGTGAAATCACGAATCAGACCCTGGTCATCAGGGGGTGAAATCACGAATGTGACTCTGGTCATCAGGGGGTGAAATCACAAAACAGACCTTGCCACAAAGGGTGGTGGGTTACAAACTGTCCTCATCCAACCCTGGCCACAAAGGGTGGTGGGGTACAACCTGTCCTCATCCAACCCTGGCCACAAAGGGTGGTGGGGTACAACCTGTACTCATTCAACCCTGGCCACAAAGGGTGGTGGGGTACAACCTGTCCTCATCCAACCCTGACCACAAAGGGTGGTGGGGTACAACCTGTCCTCATCCAACCCTGGCCACAAAGGGTGGTGGGGTACAACCTGTCCTCATCCAACCCTGACCACAAAGGGTGGTGGGGTACAACCTGTCCTCATCCAACCCTGGATGGGTGGTGGGGTACAACCTGTGCTCATCCAACCGTGACCACAAAGGGTGGTGGGGTACAACCTGTCCTCATCCAACCCTGACCACAAAGGGTGGTGGGGTACAACCTGTCCTCATCCAACCCTGACCACAAAGGGTGGTGGGGTACAACCTGTCCTCATCCAACCCTGGATGGGTGGTGGGGTACAACCTGTCCTCATCCAACCCTGACCACAAAGGGTGGTAGGGTACAACCTGTCCTCATCCAACCATGGATGGGTGGTGGGGTACAACCTGTCCTCATCCAACCCTGGCCACCAAGGGTGATGGGGTACAACCTGTCCTCATCCAATCCTGGATGGGTGGTGGGGTACAACCTGTCCTCATCCAACCCTGGCCACCAAGGGTGATGGGGCACAACCTGTCCTCATCCAACCCTGGATGGGTGGTGGGGTACAACCTGTCCTCATCCAAACCTGGCCACAAAGGGTGGTGGGGTACAACCTGTCCTCATCCAATCCTGGATGGGTGGTGGGGTACAACCTGTCCTCATCCAACCCTGGATGGGTGGTGGGGTACAACCTGTCCTCATCCAATCCTGGATGGCCTGTCCTCATCCAACCCTGGCCACCAAGGGTGGTGGGGTACAACCTGTCCTCATCCAACCCTGGCCACCAAGGGTGGTGAGGTACAACCTGTCCTCATCCAACCCTGGTCACCAAGGGTGGTGGGTACAACCTGTCCTCATCCAATCCTGGTCACCAAGGGTGGTGGGGTACAACCTGTCCTCATCCAATCCTGGATGGGTGGTGGGGTACAACCTGTCCTCATCCAACCCTGGCCACCAAGGGTGGTGGGGTACAACCTGTCCTCATCCAACCCTGACCACAAAGGGTGGTGGGGTACAACCTGTCCTCATCCAACCCTGGCCACAAAGGGTGGTGGGTACAACCTGTCCTCATCCAACCCTGGTCACCAAGGGTGGTGGGGTACAACCTGTCCTCATCCAATCCTGGTCACAAAGGGTGGTGGGGTACAACCTGTCCTCATCCAATCCTGGATGGGTGGTGGGGTACAACCTGTCCTCATCCAACTCTGGCCACCAAGGGTGGTGGGGTACAACCTGTCCTTATCCAACCCTGGTCACCAAGGGTGGTGGGGTAACACCTGTCCTCATCCAATCCTGGTCACCAAGGGTGGTGGGGTACAACCTGTCCTCATCCAATCCTGGATGGGTGGTGGGGTACAACCTGTCCTCATCCAACCCTGGCCACCAAGGGTGGTGGGGTACAACCTGTCCTCATCCAACCCTGACCACAAAGGGTGGTGGGGTACAACCTGTCCTCATCCAACCCTGGCCACCAAGGGTGGTGGGGTACAACCTGTCCTCATTCAACCCTGACCACAAAGGGTGGTGGGGTACAACCTGTCCTCATCCAACCCTGGCCACAAAGGGTGGTGGGTACAACCTGTCCTCATCCAACCCTGGTCACCAAGGGTGGTGGGGTACAACCTGTCCTCATCCAATCCTGGTCACAAAGGGTGGTGGGGTACAACCTGTCCTCATCCAATCCTGGATGGGTGGTGGGGTACAACCTGTCCTCATCCAACCCTGGCCACCAAGGGTGGTGGGGTACAACCTGTCCTCATTCAACCCTGACCACAAAGGGTGGTGGGGTACAACCTGTCCTCATCCAACCCTGGCCACAAAGGGTGGTGGGTACAACCTGTCCTCATCCAACCCTGGTCACCAAGGGTGGTGGGGTACAACCTGTCCTCATCCAATCCTGGTCACAAAGGGTGGTGGGGTACAACCTGTCCTCATCCAATCCTGGATGGGTGGTGGGGTACAACCTGTCCTCATCCAACCTGGCCACCAAGGGTGGTGGGGTACAACCTGTCCTCATCCAACCCTGGTCACCAAGGGTGGTGGGGTACAACCTGTCCTCATCCAACCCTGACCACAAAGGGTGGTGGGGTACAACCTGTCCTCATCCAACCCTGGATGGGTGGTGGGGTACAACCTGTGCTCATCCAACCCTGACCACAAAGGGTGGTGGGGTACAACCTGTCCTCATCCAACCCTGACCACAAAGGGTGGTGGGGTACAACCTGTCCTCATCCAACCCTGACCACAAAGGGTGGTGGGGTACAACCTGTCCTCATCCAACCCTGACCACAAAGGGTGGTGGGGTACAACCTGTCCTCATCCAACCCTGGATGGGTGGTGGGGTACAACCTGTCCTCATCCAACCCTGACCACAAAGGGTGGTAGGGTACAACCTGTCCTCATCCAACCATGGATGGGTGGTGGGGTACAACCTGTCCTCATCCAACCCTGGCCACCAAGGGTGATGGGGTACAACCTGTCCTCATCCAATCCTGGATGGGTGGTAGGGTACAACCTGTCCTCATCCAACCCTGGCCACCAAGGGTGATGGGGCACAACCTGTCCTCATCCAACCCTGGATGGGTGGTGGGGTACAACCTGTCCTCATCCAACCCTGGCCACAAAGCGTGGTGGGGTACAACCTGTCCTCATCCAATCCTGGATGGGTGGTGGGGTACAACCTGTCCTCATCCAACCCTGGATGGGTGGTGGGGTACAACCTGTCCTCATCCAATCCTGGATGGGTGGTGGGGTACAACCTGTCCTCATCCAACCCTGGCCACCAAGGGTGGTGGGGTACAACCTGTCCTCATCCAACCCTGGCCACCAAGGGTGGTGGGGTACAACCTGTCCTCATCCAACCATGACCACAAAGGGTGGTGGGGTACAACCTGTCCTCATCCAACCCTGGCCACAAAGGGTGGTGGGTACAACCTGTCCTCATCCAACCCTGGTCACCAAGGGTGGTGGGGTACAACCTGTCCTCATCCAATCCTGGTCACAAAGGGTGGTGGGGTACAACCTGTCCTCATCCAATCCTGGATGGGTGGTGGGGTACAACCTGTCCTCATCCAACCCTGGCCATCAAGGGTGGTGGGGTACAACCTGTCCTCATCCAACCCTGGTCACCAAGGGTGGTGGGGTACAACCTGTCCTCATCCAATCCTGGTCACCAAGGGTGGTGGGGTACAACCTGTCCTCATCCAATCCTGGATGGGTGGTGGGGTACAACCTGTCCTCATCCAACCCTGGCCACCAAGGGTTGTGGGGTACAACCTGTCCTCATCCAACCCTGACCACAAAGGGTGGTGGGGTACAACCTGTCCTCATCCAACCCTGGCCACCAAGGGTGGTGGGGTACAACCTGTCCTCATCCAACCCTGACCACAAAGGGTGGTAGGTACAACCTGTCCTCATCCAACCCTGGCCACAAAGGGTGGTGGGTACAACCTGTCCTCATCCAACCCTGGTCACCAAGGGTGGTGGGGTACAACCTGTCCTCATCCAATCCTGGTCACAAAGGGTGGTGGGGTACAACCTGTCCTCATCCAATCCTGGATGGGTGGTGGGGTACAACCTGTCCTCATCCAACCCTGGCCACCAAGGGTGGTGGGGTACAACCTGTCCTCATCCAACCCTGGTCACCAAGGGTGGTGGGGTACAACCTGTCCTCATCCAATCCTGGTCACCAAGGGTGGTGGGGTACAACCTGTCCTCATCCAATCCTGGATGGGTGGTGGGGTACAACCTGTCCTCATCCAACCCTGGCCACCAAGGGTGGTGGGGTACAACCTGTCCTCATCCAACCCTGACCACAAAGGGTGGTGGGGTACAACCTGTCCTCATCCAACCCTGGCCACAAAGGGTGGTGGGTACAACCTGTCCTCATCCAACCCTGGTCACCAAGGGTGGTGGGGTACAACCTGTCCTCATCCAATCCTGGTCACAAAGGGTGGTGGGGTACAACCTGTCCTCATCCAATCCTGGATGGGTGGTGGGGTACAACCTGTCCTCATCCAACCCTGGCCACCAAGGGTGGTGGGGTACAACCTGTCCTCATCCAACCCTGGCCACAAAGGGTGGTGGGTACAACCTGTCCTCATCCAACCCTGGTCACCAAGGGTGGTGGGGTACAACCTGTCCTCATCCAACCCTGGTCACCAAGGGTGGTGGGGTACAACCTGTCCTCATCCAACCCTGGTCACCAAGGGTGGTGGGGTACAACCTGTCCTCATCCAATCCTGGATGGGTGGTGGGGTACAACCTGTCCTCATCCAACCCTGGCCACAAAGGGTGATGGGGTACAACCTGTCCTCATCCAATCCTGGATGGGTGGTGGGGTACAACCTGTCCTCATCCAACCCTGTCCACAAAGGGTGGTGGGGTACAACCTGTCCTCATCCAACCCTGGCCGCCAAGGGTGGTGGGGTACAACCTGTCCTCATCCAACCCTGTCCACAATGGTGGTGGGGTACAACCTGTCCTCATCCAACCCTGGCCACAAAGGGTGGTGGGGTACATTCTGTGATAATGATATACCAGCCTGGCATCAGTATGTGATCCTCCACTCAGTGTGTATTCAGCGGGCAGGAATGCCGAGTTGCACTTCTCTTTCAAACACAGCGGCACAATAGAAAGACCTGACCTCTGCTAGACCTCTGGATGCCCTGGGTTCACATCAACTAAACCCCATACTTTTAAATGAACTTGTAAGTGTTCACTTGTTCCTGATCTTTTCTCTCTGATTAGCAGCACTGTTGCTATGGAAACAACGCAGGGAGTCCCAGGAAGAGTCTAGTGAAAAGATTACAGGCTAGACGGAGTTGGTATGCTGCAATAGAAGGGAGAGATAATACACTGCAGTTGAAAGAGAACAGGCAATCACATGGCTGGAGTCTGATTCATTAATCTAGATGAGATGATCAAGTGACAATACACATTTAAATGACCGGCCCACTGGAAAGGCTTTTTAGGGCTCTGTAAGTTACACCTCTTTACAGGTGGGCTCTTCATGATATTATCAAAACTTCCTATCTGAGAAATAGGGCTAAACTTTACCTATGAAAAAACACCAGTTTAACATTTGACCAATTCTAAAGAGCTTGTTGTTCACTAGATTAACGCTTCAGTTCAATTCCAGTTTTTTGTTTTGTTTAAAGATCACATATTTCATAGAATGAACACAGGACACATCAGCAGGACAACTAAATCCACGTGGATTGAACAGTAGGGAGAATGCTAACTCCATAGTGGTGTTGATGGTCTTTAACCAGAGAGCTAAGTGAGTCAGGAGTCAAGTCCCTGACCTCACAAAGGTTTATGTCTGTCCCACGAGGGCAATGTTTGATTTGCCAAATTGGTCATGGAAGAAGGTGATCGGTTGAGGTCGGCACCGCCTCCCCAAAAACACACCCCCTGTCCAAATTGGTCATGGAAGAAAGTGATGGGTTGTGGTCGGCACCGCCTCCCAAAAACAAACCCCCTGTCCAAATTGGTCATGGAAGAAGGTGATAGGTTGTGGTCGGCACCGCCTCCCAAAAACACATCCCCTGTCCAAATTGGTCATGGAAGAAGGTGATAGGTTGTGGTCGGCACCGCCTCCCAAAAACACACCCCCTGTCCAAATTGGTCATGGAAGAAGGTGATAGGTTGTGGTCGGCACCACCTCCCCAAAACACACCCCCTGTACATCACAAGCCACAGCTAAATTAAGAACAGGCCCAACTCACAGGCCATGTGACCGACCACCACAAGACCAGAGTTCACGGTCATATTCACTAGGCACCAAAACAGAGAGGGACTCAACTCACTACCTCAACTTGTCCAATAAGGGGGAGAAAAGAAAAAACTCTCATTTTATTTTTTCCATTGCAAAATGTTTTTTGCTACAGTTAAACACTAATGAATAGGACCGAGAGTTCACCTCCCTCTATCCCTCAGGTCGGCTGACTACCACAGCAGCGTGGCCCAGTTTCTATGCCTCTATATGTTGCTATTATCTATCCTCACAGCTTATGAAAAGCTGTAATTACCAAATCAAATCAGTCTCATCACTGGCTACTGGCCCAAGGCTCCTTACCCGAGTGCTATAACATGGGAGATATTAATGATTTGATTTATTTCACAAGCTTCCCACAATCATTTGGGTGTATTTTGGCCCATTCCTCCTGACAGAGCTGGTGTAACTGAGTCAGGTTTGTAGGCCTCCATGCTCGCACACGCTTTTTCAGTTCTGCCCACAAATTTTCTATAGGATTGAGGTCAGGGCTTTGTGATGGCCACTCCAATACCTTGACTTAGTTGTCTTTAGGTCATTTTGCCACAACTTTGGAAGTATGCTTGGTGTCATTGTCCATTTGGAAGACCTATTTGCAACCGAGCTTTAACCTCCTGACTGATGTCTTGAGATGTTGCTTCAATATATCCACATAATTTCCCCTTCCTCATGATGCCATCTATTTTGTGAAGTGCACCAGTCCCTCCTGCAGCAAAGCACCCCCACAACATGATGCTGCTACCCCCGTGCTTCACGGTTGGGATGGTGTTCTTCGGCTTGCAAGCCTCCCCCTTTTTCCTCCAAACATAACGATGGTCATTATGGCCAAACAGTTCTATTTTGCTCTCATCAGACCAGAGGACATTCTCCAAAAGTACGATCTTTGTCCCCATGTGCAGTTGCAAACCGTAGTCTGGCTTATTTATGGCGGTTTTGGAGCAGTGGCTTCTTCCTTGCTGAGCGGCCTTTCAGGTTATGTCGATATAGGACTCGTTTTACTGTGGATATAGAACCTTTTCTACCGTTTCCTCCAGCATCTTCACAAGGTCCTTTGCTGTTGTTCTGGGATTGATTTGCACTTTTCGCACCAAAGTACATTCATCTCTAGGAGACAGAACGCGTCTCCTTCCTGAGCGGTATGATGGCTGCGTGGTCCCATGGTGTTTATACTTGTGTACTATTGTTTGTACAGATTAATGTGGTACCTTCAGGCGTTTGGAGATTGCTCCCAAGGACGAACCAGACTTGTGGAGGTCTACAATTTTTTTTCTGATGTCTTGGCTGATTTCTTTGATTTTCCCAAAGAGGCACTGAGTTTGAAGGTATGCCTTGAAAAACATCCACAGATACACCTCCAATTGACTCAAATTATGTCAATTAGCCTATCAGAGGCGTCTAAAGCCATGACATCGTCTTCTGGAATTTTCCATTGCTGTTTAAAGGCCCACTCAACTTAGTGTATGTAAACTTCTGATCCACTGGAATTGTGATACAGTGAATTATAAGTGAAATAATCTGTCTGTAAACAATTGTTGGAAAAATGACTTGTGTCAATGCACAAAAGTCGATGTCCTAACCGACTTGCCAAAACTA
This sequence comes from Oncorhynchus mykiss, assembly GCF_013265735.2. Classification (NCBI taxonomy): domain Eukaryota; kingdom Metazoa; phylum Chordata; class Actinopteri; order Salmoniformes; family Salmonidae; genus Oncorhynchus; species Oncorhynchus mykiss. Next base: position 6,909,921 of record NC_048587.1, on the reverse strand, counting down.
TAGTTTGTGAACAAGAAATTTGTGGAGTGGTTGAAAAAAAAAACGAGTTTTAATGACTCCTACATAAATATATGTAAACGTCTGACTTCAACTGTACATATGAGATGAGTAATGTGACATATGTAAACATGATTAAAGTGTTCCATTTATTAAAGTGGCCAGTGATTTCAAGTCTGTAGGTAAGACGGCAGCCTCTCTCGTCTCCCTGCGCTAGTTATGCTGTAACCTACATCGACTTATGTTTTTAATGATATATTCCAACATGGGGATATTTGTTATACTGCTACATCGATGTCTTAAATCGTATGATAATTCGGGCTTTGTAAGCACCACAGTTGAGTATGTGTGCATATGCCCGGGTGGTCCGCTGTAAACTTTTTAAAAAAAAATGTTTTTGCTGTACACTGAGGCTTTAAAAATGTGCTATAAAGAAGTTCGGACTTGTGTCAACCCCACCTCTATTCTACAGTATGTTGGCATATAGGCTATGCGTATCAAATGATGTCAATTAGCCTATCAGAGGCTTCTAAAGCAGTGATTTCTAAAACGCTATGGGATTCATCAGCACCTTGGAGAGCGCTGTCCATTTCACCACCATAGATAATACGTGATTTGGCTGTTTAATCCGGTACCTCAGAGCACCCGGGGCTAGCGCTCACTGTGTGTTCCCGGCACCTCCCAATTCACAAATTAACCACTGTCAACAACCATCTGTCATTTAAATTAAAAACAGGTCGAGCCTGTTGACAGACAGAGAGAGAAAGACAGAGACAAACACAGACAGACAGAGACAGACAGAGAGAGAGACAGACAGAGACAGACAGACAGAGAGAGACAGACAGACAGACAGAGACAGACAGAGACAGAGAGAATGAGAGACAGAGCAAGAGAGAGAGACAGACAGAGACACAGAGAGAGCTAATCCTAGCTAGTTAGCATGAAAACAAATGTAATTTAGCTAACTGCCCTCCTCACCAACCATCCGTCACTGCCGAGTTCATGGAATATTACCTGAGCGGTACCTTCGTCCTTCATTTTTCAATTTAAATAAATTATATTAACAATAATTTTGACTCCTGCCATCTGTAACAGATAACGTTAGCCATCCGTAACATTAACAGTCTAAAAAAAAGTCTAAATTGTTATCCGTTTTAAATGACCGTGTATATTAGCTAACGTTAGTTGTGGGACGAAGCTACCTGAGATACTGTTGCTAGCATGCTAACTTGCTAGCTCACCTTCATCAGTTTGTGCGCTATCGACGAAATATGGTTTATTTTGGGTTGGATAAATGTAGCTAACTAGTTAACTAGCTACATTCGTTAGCTAAACCAGATGGTATTGCAAACGCCACTTTAGTCAGTTAGCTAGCTAGCTGTAACTACGTTACGTGATAAAACACCGGCTGGCTCCCGTTACCTAACCACCGGCTGCTCGGGGAAACCGGAGAAACTCCTACCACCAAGCTAGCTAACTAATCACTCAAAAAAAATTAACTTGTACTTTAGCTGAATACAATATCACTCGAATTACCTTTAAAAAATATGAGCTCCTCTTGAAAATAACGTGGTTGTTGTTTTTTTAAATATCCAGAAACAGGAAACCAGCAGTCAGGAGAGAAACGCTGCTGTGAACGAGATCAGCTGCGTCAACTACTGAGGTTCACTGTCCCGCCCCAAGATGCTGTCTATCTACAGACAAACTCATTTAGATTGAGTTGGCTATGCACTTCAAAAGAGATGACCGCTTCTTTATATATATATATATATATATATATATTATATCATATCACCGTTTGTCTTGGTGAAACTATTCCAAGTAGCCATTAGTAAAGGTTAAGTGGTGCACGTCTAGAATTGGTCCAAAATGCGCTAAATGACATTGAGCGTAGCACGGATGATGATGCGCAACTTCGATGATGCAATATCAACAAATCATTGCGATGTTGTTGGTCACATTTCGACGTGTTCATATGTGCGTAAATACCTTCATGCCCTACTGCCTATTTGTTTCCTGTTTTGTTGTATTTAAAAAAGCTTTTTTTTTTGTTTTGTTTTTAAATTATGTTAAATTCATCATAATCAATAGGAAACGTGTCAAGGTGTGAGGTTCATGATTTGAATAGCTTAGTCTTCATTTTGCATGTTGAAAAGAAATCCTATCAAATCAATTAAATATATGTTTCGGTTATCTTTAAAGATCAATATGATTTATTTTTTTTCACTCCTCAACTGGCTTTGCTCTTTCAAAGACAGAAATTGACCAATATCCAGCCCTACTTGTTGACACAATCGTTACCTAACATAGTCTACGTGTGTTTGAACAGCAGCTGCGCCCTGGGACATTCAGCAAAACACAGTGGTTTCAGGCTTAGTGAACGGTGACTAATCAGGGGGTCAATATAAATAGTCTGGTAGAGAACAATCTTCACCTCGCTACTGTATATAACCTCTCTACTGTATATAACCTCTCTACTGTATATAACCTCTCTACTGTATATAACCTCTCTAGTGTATAACCTCTCTACTGTATATAACTTCTCTACTGTATATAGCCTCTCTACTGTATATAGCCTCTCTACTGTATATAGCCTCTCTACTGTATATAATCTCTCTACTATATATAGCCTCTCTACTGTATATAGCCTCCCTACTGTATAAAGCCTCTCTACTGTATATAACCTCGCTACTGTATATAGCCTCTCTACTCTATATAGCCTCTCTACTGTATATAGTATCTCTGAAATGCTGAATACAACAGGTGTAGTAGACCTCACAGTGAAATGCTGAATACAACAGGTGTAGTAGACCTCACAGTGAAATGCTGAATACAACAGGTGTAGTAGACCTTACAGTGAAATGCTGAATACAACAGGTGTAGTAGACCTTGCAGTGAAATGCCGAATACAACAGGTGTAGTAGACCTTACAGTGAAATGCTGAATACAACAGGTGTAGTGGACCTCACAGTGAAATGCTGAATACAACAGGTGTAGTAGACCTTACAGTGAAATGCTGAATACAACAGGTGTAGTAGACCTTACAGTGAAATGCTGAATACAATCCCCTAACCAACAATGCAGTTTAAGAAATAGAGTTAAGAAAATATTTACTAAATAAACTAAAGTAAAAAATAGAATAAAACTGTACACAATAAAATAACAATAATGAGGCAGGGGAGGCTATATACAGGGTATTACGGTACAGAGTCAATGTGGAGACTATATACAGGGGGTACCGGTACAGAGTCAATGTGGAGGCTATATACAGGGGGTACCGGTACAGAGTCAATGTGGAGGTTATATACAGGGGGTACCGGTACAGAGTCAATGTGGAGGCTATATACAGGGGGTACCGGTACAGAGTCAATGTGGAGGCTATATACAGGGGGTACTGGTACAGAGTCAATGTGGAGGCTATATACAGGGGGTACTGGTACAGAGTCAATGTGGAGGCTATATACAGGGGGTACCGGTACAGAGTCAATGTGGAGGCTATATACAGGGGGTACCGGTACAGAGTCAATGTGGAGGCTATATACAGGGGGTACCGGTACAGGGTCAATGTGGAGGCTATATACAGGGGGTACCGGTACAGGGTCAATGTGGAGGCTATATACAGGGGGTACCGGTACAGAGTCAATGTGGAGGCTATATACAGGGGGTACCGGTACAGAGTCAATGTGGAGGCTATATACAGGGGGTACCGGTACAGAGTCAATGTGGAGGCTATATACAGGGGGTACCGGTACAGAGTCAATGTGGAGGCTATATACAGGGTATTACGGTACAGAGTCAATGTGGAGGCTATATACAGGGGGTACTGGTACAGAGTCAATGTGGAGGCTATATACAGGGGCTACTGGTACAGAGTCAATGTGGAGGCTATATACAGGGGATACCGGTACAGAGTCAATGTGGAGGCTATATACAGGGGGTACCGGTACAGAGTCAATGTGGAGGCTATATACAGGGTATTACGGTACAGAGTCAATGTGGAGGCTATATACAGGGGGTACCAGTACAGAGTCAATGTGGAGGCTATATACAGGGGGTACCAGTACAGAGTCAATGTGGAGGCTATATACAGGGTATTACGGTACAGAGTCAATGTGGAGGCTATATACAGGGGGTACTGGTACAGAGTCAATGTGGAGGCTATATACAGGGGCTACTGGTACAGAGTCAATGTGGAGGCTATATACAGGGGGTACCGGTACAGAGTCAATGTGGAGACTATATACAGGGGGTACCAGTACAGAGTCAATGTGGAGGCTATATACAGGGTGTACCGGTACAGAGTCAATGTGGAGGCTATATACAGGGTATTACGGTACAGAGTCAATGTGGAGGCTATATACAGGGTATTACGGTACAGAGTCAATGTGGAGGCTATATACAGGGGGTACTGGTACAGAGTCAATGTGGAGGCTATATACAGGGGCTACTGGTACAGAGTCAATGTGGAGGCTATATACAGGGGATACCGGTACAGAGTCAATGTGGAGACTATATACAGGGGGTACCAGTACAGAGTCAATGTGGAGGCTATATACAGGGGGTACCGGTACAGAGTCAATGTGGAGGCTATATACAGGGTATTACGGTACAGAGTCAATGTGGAGGCTATATACAGGGGGTACCGGTACAGAGTCAATGTGGAGGCTATATACAGGGTATTACGGTACAGAGTCAATGTGGAGGCTATATACAGGGTATTACGGTACAGAGTCAATGTGGAGGCTATATACAGGGGGTACCGGTACAGAGTCAATGTGGAGGCTATATACAGGGTATTACGGTACAGAGTCAATGTGGAGGCTATATACAGGGTATTACGGTACAGAGTCAATGTGGAGGCTATATACAGGGTATTACGGTACAGAGTCAATGTGGAGGCTATATACAGGGGGTACCGGTACAGAGTCAATGTGGAGGCTATATACAGGGGGTACCGGTACAGAGTCAATGTGGAGGCTATATAAAGGGGGGTACCGGTACAGAGTCAATGTGGAGCTATATACAGGGGGTACCGGTACAGAGTCAATGTGGAGGCTATATACAGGGGGTACCGGTACAGAGTCAATGTGGAGCTATATACAGGGGGTACCGGTACAGAGTCAATGTGGAGGCTATATACAGGGGGTACCGGTACAGAGTCAATGTGGAGGCTATATACAGGGGGTACCGGTACAGAGTCAATGTGGAGCTATATACAGGGGGTACCGGTACAGAGTCAATGTGGAGGCTATATACAGGGGGTACCGGTACAGAGTCAATGTGGAGCTATATACAGGGGGTACCGGTACAGAGTCAATGTGGAGGCTATATACAGGGGGTACCGGTACAGAGTCAATGTGGAGGCTATATACAGGGGGTACCGGTACAGAGTCAATGTGGAGGCTATATACAGGGGGTACCGGTAGAGAGTCAATGTGGAGCTATATACAGGGGGTACCGGTACAGAGTCAATGTGGAGGCTATATACAGGGGGTACCGGTACAGAGTCAATGTGGAGGCTATATACAGGGGGTACCGGTACAGAGTCAATGTGGAGGCTATATACAGGGTATTATGGTACAGAGTCAATGTGGAGGCTATATACAGGGGGTACCGGTACAGAGTCAATGTGGAGGCTATATACAGGGGGTACCGGTACAGAGTCAATGTGGAGGCTATATACAGGGTATTATGGTACAGAGTCAATGTGGAGGCTATATACAGGGGGTACCGGTACAGAGTCAATGTGGAGGCTATATACAGGGGTACCGGTACAGAGTCAATGTGGAGGCTATATACAGGGGGTACTGGTACAGAGTCAATGTGGAGGCTATATACAGGGGGTACCGGTACAGAGTCAATGGGGAGGCTATATACAGGGGGTACCGGTACAGAGTCAATGTGGAGGCTATATACAGGGGGTACCGGTACAGAGTCAATGTGGAGGCTATATACAGGGGGTACCGGTAGAGAGTCAATGTGGAGGCTATATACAGGGGGTACCGGTACAGAGTCAATGTGGAGGCTATATACAGGGGGTACTGGTACAGAGTCAATGTGGAGGCTATATACAGGGGGTACCGGTACAGAGTCAATGTGGAGGCTATATACAGGGGGTACTGGTATTGAGTCAATGTGGAGACTATATACAGGGGGTACCGGTACTGAGTCAATGTGGAGGCTATATACAGGGGGTACCGGTACAGAGTCAATGTGGAGACTATATACAGGGGGTACCGGTACCGAGTCAATGTGGAGGCTATATACAGGGGGTACTGGTACAGAGTCAATGTGGAGACTATATACAGGGGGTACCGGTACAGAGTCAATGTGGAGACTATATACAGGGGGTACTGGTACAGAGTCAATGTGGAGACTATATACAGGGGGTACTGGTAAAGAGTCAATGTGGAGGCTATATACAGGGGGTACCGGTACAGAGTCAATGTGGAGGCTATATACAGGGGGTACCGGTACAGAGTCAATGTGGAGGCTATATACAGGGGGTACCAGTACAGAGTCAATGTGGAGGCTATATACAGGGTATTACGGTACAGAGTCAATGTGGAGACTATATACAGGGGGTACCGGTACAGAGTCAATGTGGAGGCTATATACAGGGGGTACCGGTACAGAGTCAATGTGGAGCTATATACAGGGGGTACCGGTACAGAGTCAATGTGGAGGCTATATACAGGGGGTACCGGTACAGAGTCAATGTGGAGGCTATATACAGGGGGTACCGGTACAGAGTCAATGTGGAGGCTATATACAGGGTGTACTGGTACAGAGTCAATGTGGAGCTATATACAGGGGGTACCGGTACAGGGTCAATGTGGAGGCTATATACAGGGTGTACTGGTACAGAGTCAATGTGGAGCTATATACAGGGGGTACCGGTACAGAGTCAATGTGGAGGCTATATACAGGGGGTACCGGTACAGGGTCAATGTGGAGGCTATATACAGGGGGTACCGGTACAGAGTCAATGTGGAGGCTATATACAGGGTGTACTGGTACAGAGTCAATGTGGAGCTATATACAGGGGGTACCGGTACAGAGTCAATGTGGAGGCTATATACAGGGTGTACTGGTACAGAGTCAATGTGGAGCTATATACAGGGGGTACCGGTACAGAGTCAATGTGAAAAACAAAGGTGAGGGGGTCAAAGTTGGGGGGGTTCAAAGCTAGTGGGGGGTTAAAGTTGGGGGGGATCAAAGGTGGGGGGGTCAAAGTTGGGGGGGGTTCAAAGCTGGGGGGGTCAAAGTTGGTGGGGGGTCAAAGTTGTTGGGGGTCAAAGGTGGGGGGGTCAAAGTTGGGGAGGGGTCAAAGCTGGGGGGGGGGGTCAAAGTTGGGGAGGGGTCAAAGTTGGGGGGGTGGGGGGTCAATATAAATACTCCAGGTAGAGAACATTCTGGACCAGTTGGAGTGACGTGGTTGGAGAAAGTGGACCTTTGGCTTTTGGCTGATCCAGTTGTGGTTTCAGGCTGGGTGAGAAAGGAGTTGGGGGCAGTTGAATCAGTGAAGGTGGGTGAGAAAGGAGTTGGGGGCAGTTGAATCAGTGAAGGTGGGTGAGAAAGGAGTTGGGGGCTGTTGAATCAGTGAAGGTGGGTGAGAAAGGAGTTGGGGGCAGTTGAATCAGTGAAGGTGGGTGAGAAAGGAGTTGGGGGCAGTTGAATCAGTGAAGGTGGGTGAGAAAGGAGTTGGGGACAGTTGAATCAGTGAAGGTGGGTGAGAAAGGAGTTGGGGGCAGTTGAATCAGTGAAGGTGGGTGAGAAAGGAGTTGGGGGCAGTTGAATCAGTGAAGGTGGGTGAGAAAGGAGTTGGGGGCAGTTGAATCAGTGAAGGTGGGTGAGAAAGGAGTTGGGGACAGTTGAATCAGTGAAGGTGGGTGAGAAAGGAGTTGGGGGCAGTTGAATCAGTGAAGGTGTGTGAGAAAGGAGTTGGGGGCAGTTGAATCAGTGAAGGTGGGTGAGAAAGGAGTTGGGGGCAGTTGAATCAGTGAAGGTGGGTGAGAAAGGAGTTGGGGGCAGTTGAATCAGTGAAGGTGGGTGAGAAAGGAGTTGGGGGCAGTTGAATCAGTGAAGGTGGGTGAGAAAGGAGTTGGGGGCAGTTGAATCAGTGAAGGTGGGTGAGAAAGGAGTTGGGGGCAGTTGAATCAGTGAAGGTGGGTGAGAGAGGAGTTGGGGGCAGTTGAATCAGTGAAGGTGGGTGAGAAAGGAGTTGGGGGCAGTTGAATCAGTGAAGGTGGGTGAGAGAGGAGTTGGGGGCAGTTGAATCAGTGAAGGTGGGTGAGAAAGGAGTTGGGGGCAGTTGAATCAGTGAAGGTGGGTGAGAAAGGAGTTTGGGGGCAGTTGAATCAGTGAAGGTGGGTGAGAAAGGAGTTTGGGGGCAGTTGAATCAGTGAAGGCAACGCTTTAGTGTCACGGCTGTTGAAGGATGAGGACCAAGGTGCAGCGTGGTCAGCGTACATTTAACTATGTAGTGGAATGAGGTAGTGGGGTTTAATGAGTGGTGGTGTCCTGTCCTCCCAGGCCGTTGGCTTGGTGCAGGAACAGATAGGATCAAGGTAGTGGATTTGGGTAGTGGGGTTTTAATGAGTGTAGGTGATGTTGTCTAGGGCGCTATTTTAATTTCTCAGAGGAACAGGAATAATGATGAGAATTTAATGTAGGTAGGCTGTGACTGGCCTCCCACTCCGGTACAGTAGGTGGCGGTGTACGCAGCTAAACGTTGGATGCGATCCAGAAGAAGAAGAATCAGCTCTTTTTACTGTGTCACTTTTTCGTCATGGCAGCTACCAGCTGGGAAGACTCCGTCAAATGTCTGAAAGGTGTGATTTTAGACATGTGCGGCGTGTTATATGATGCTGGAGAAGACGGCGGCACACCAATTCCAGGCTCCGTAGAAGCGGTGAAAAGGTGAGGAGGTTAGTTAGGTAAGCTACTAGGTAGACGTCGAGCTATGCCCAGTGGCATTCAGAGGACGGACACTGTTTCGGGACAGTGGGTCCGGGTGGAAACATATTATTAGCCAGACTCCTTCAGATAGAAATGTTGCATGTTCTAAATATGCAAATAATAATGATTTATTACCGGGGCAAATCTATTACCGAGCGGCAGCCAGCAGTGAATTGCCGTGTGGTTGTTCTGGTTTGAGATTGAGCACATCGGTTCCTAGTCAACTCTCGTGTTTTCACTCCTTTTACGGTATGGTCGACACCTGTTGGAAAGCTTGTATTCATAGTCTTTAGACGTGTGGCGTTTTTATATGACTGTCTCCATAGGTAGAAGCAGTGAGCAAAGTGAGGTTTTACACATCAGCAACGATGGTACTACAACGATCTAGCCTTTAGATTCGTTCATATTGAAATGTAGTAGCAGAACGCACATGATATACCGTAGAAACAGGAATCTCTATTACAGCTCTACAACAGCTATATGACACTTCATTTACACGTCTTAAGTTCGGTTCTGAATGTTGTTTAACTATGGAATGGGTTAGTCTCAGGTGAGTCTGGTTTTGGGGGGGTCAGTCTGCTGTGTAACCTAATGTCAAACGAAACTGATAAGGGGGTGTGGTGGCAAGATTGCTTCAGAGCTGTCACTCACTGAAGCACTTGAATACATTATTTCTACAATCCCAGTAACATACAAAAATAAATGTAATGTGTAAACGTGCAGATCAGTTGAATGTCCTTTCGGGACGAGACATGCAGAGGTTCATTGTATCCTAATGATTGGGTTTGTTTCTATTTCTCTTCTGGGGTTGTTTAGGACATGTGGTTTCACTAGGTAGGACATGGTAGGACATGGTAGGACATGTTTAGGACATGTGGTTTCACTAGGTAGGACATGGTAGGACATGGTAGGACATGTAGGACTAGGTAGGACATGGTAGGACATGTGGTTTCACTGTATCTGTTCTGTAGTCTAACCAAGGTTATAATATCAACCCTATTAGTAATGTATCTGTTCTGTAGTCTAACCAAGGTTATAATATCAACCTCCTATTAGTAATGTATCTGTTCTGTAGTCTAACCAAGGTTATAATATCAACCCTATTAGTAATGTATCTGTTCTGTAGTCTAACCAAGGTTATAATATCAACCTCCTATTAGTAATGTATCTGTTCTGTAGTCTAACCAAGGTTATAATATCAACCTCCTATTAGTAATGTATCTGTTCTGTAGTCTAACCAAGGTTATAATATCAACCTCCTATTAGTAATGTATCTGTTCTGTAGTCTAACCAAGGTTATAATATCAACCTCCTATTAGAACAGAAAACTCACCTGGACTTACTACCAGCGGGTGCATGGAGAAATAGTATCCGTGATTTAAAACAGAAGAACTACAACCCCATGGTAATCAAACCTCTTCCCCTGGATAACTTTGCATAGCGCACATAAGGAAGTGTTTGGTGAATGAGAATTAGTGAGTGGCGAATGAGGTTATCAAAATGTCTTGATTAAATCCCATAACGCAAAAAAAACAACATTTTAAAATAATGAATTTACACTCGACTGTCTTTTCATACTATCACTGACTGTGTTCATGACTACATTTAGGGACATTTCCTGACTACGTTGAGGGACATTTCCTGACTACGTTGAGGGACATTTCCTGACTACGTTGAGGGACATTTCCTGACTACATTGAGGGACATTTCCTGACTACATTGAGGGACATTTCCTGACTACATTGAGGGACACTCCCTGACTACATTGAGGGACACTCCCTGACTACATTGAGGGACACTCCCTGACTACATTGAGGAACACTCCCTGACTACATTGAGGAACACTCCCTGACTACATTGAGGAACACTCCCTGACTACATTGAGGAACACTTCCTGACTATGACTTGAGATTTGCGGTCGTCTCACCTAGCTAATTTATGATGAATACACTTTACTGTAAATCGCTCTGAATAACATCATCTGCCCAAATGACTCGAATGTTAAATGTAAAAAATTGATTATGTCCAAAAAAGCTTTCTCCGTACAGGCTAAAGGCCTCGGACCTGCAGGTGCGTTTCTGTACCAACGAGACCCAGGCCACACGGGAGGTGTTTGTAGCCAAGCTGCAGAGGATGGGCTTTGATATCTGTGTGTCTGAGGTGTTCTCTCCAGCCCCGGCTGCCGTGGCTGTCCTGAAGGAGAGGGGGCTACGACCCCACCTGCTGGTCTATGACGGTATTGATTGATGTTAATTATATATTTTTTATTTTTTTTAAATGTAACTTTTTATTTATTTAACTAGGCAAGACAGTTTTAAGAACAAATTCTTATTTACGATGACGGGCCAAAACCCGGCCAAACCCGGGCGACGCTAGGGCCAATTGTGCGTCGCCCTATGGGACTCACGGCCGGTTGTGATACAGCCTGGAATTGAACCAAGGTGTCTGTAGTGATGCCTCAAGCACTGAGATGCAGTGCCTTAGACAGCTGTGCCACTCGGGAGCCCCCAAATGATGTTTATTGTACATTAAGAGAATCTTTCCACAGCTCACAAGTTTCACACGCGCACACACACACACACACACACACACAGCTACTCTTACCTAGCCTGCCTCTTACCTAGCCTGCCTCTTACCTAGCCTGCCTCTTACCTAGCCTGCCTCTTACCTAGCCTGCCTCTTACCTAGCCTGGCTCTTACCTAGCCTGTCTCTTACCTAGCCTGGCTCTTACCTAGCCTGTCTCTTACCTAGCCTGTCTCTTACCTAGCCTGTCTCTTACCTAGCCTGCCTCTTACCTAGCCTGGCTCTTACCTAGCCTGTCTCTTACCTAGCCTGTCTCTTACCTAGCCTGTCTCTTACCTAGCCTGGCTCTTACCTAGCCTGGCTCTTACCTAGCCTGGCTCTTACCTAGCCTGGCTCTTACCTAGCCTGGCTCTTACCTAGCCTGGCTCTTACCTAGCCTGGCTCTTACCTAGCCTGGCTCTTACCTAGCCTGGCTCTTACCTAGCCTGGCTCTTACCTAGCCTGCCTCTTACCTAGCCTGCCTCTTACCTAGCCTGCCTCTTACCTAGCCTGCCTCTTACCTAGCCTGGCTCTTACCTAGCCTGTCTCTTACCTAGCCTGTCTCTTACCTAGCCTGCCTCTTACCTAGCCTGTCTCTTACCTAGCCTGTCTCTTACCTAGCCTGGCTCTTACCTAGCCTGTCTCTTTATTTATTTAAATGTGTCTATTTCTAAACAAAGTGATCATGTATACCGTGTTTGTTTGGTTCGTTGCAGGTGTTGTCCCTGAGTTTGACAGTGTTGAAAAGGCCAACCCAAACTGTGTTGTCATAGGAGACGCAGCAGAGAAGTTCTCCTACCAGAACCTCAACGATGCCTTCAGAGTTCTCATAGGGCTGGAGAAACCAGTACTGTTCTCTCTGGGCAGAGGGTAGGTGCGATCGCTCTCTCGCTCACTCACTCACTCACTCACCTGTGTGATCTTTATAGGAAGTGACCTACAGCTCTACTTTAACCCTGAGGTCCACTGTGTGATCTTTATAGGAAGTGACCTACAGCTCTACTTTAACCCTGAGGTCCACTGTGTGATCTTTACAGGAAGTTACCTACAGCTCTACTTTAACCCTGAGGTCCACTGTGTGATCTTTATAGGAAGTTACCTACAGCTCTACTTTAACCCTGAGGTCCACTGTGTGATCTTTATAGGAAGTGACCTACAGCTCTACTTTAACCCTGAGGTCCACTGTGTGATCTTTATAGGAAGTGACCTCAACTTTAACCCTGAGGTCCACTGTGTGATCTTTACAGGAAGTTACCTACAGCTCTACTTTAACCCTGAGGTCCACTGTGTGATCTTTACAGGAAGTACTACAAAGAAGATGAAGGCCTGAACCTGGATGTTGGGGTTTACATGAAGGCATTGGAGGTGGGTGATATTACACTACACACACACAGTAGGTGAGTTTAAAGAAAAATATATTTTTTATTTTTTGCATTTTACAATTATGAACATTGAAAACAAAAATGAAAAGATATTAGAAAACAATATGACAAAGTGACAGTAACAGATGAGCGTATAAAATAAATAAATAAATATTTATATATATATTTTTTTTAAAAGTCAAACTCACCTACTTATAAAAACATTTTATTTGTTTTAAGTCAAAGCACGTTGATATCTCCCCCAGACCTTTGTGGGAACTCAGTCATCTCTGTTTCAACGGTCGTCGTTGTTTCTCTCCATCAGTATGCCTGTGATGTAGAAGCTGAGGGGTCGTTGTGTTTCTCTCCATCAGTATGCCTGTGATGTAGAAGCTGAGGTCGTTGTGTTTCTCTCCATCAGTATGCCTGTGATGTAGAAGCTGAGGTCGTCGTTGTTTCTCTCCATCAGTATGCCTGTGATGTAGAAGCTGAGGGGTCGTTGTGTTTCTCTCCATCAGTATGCCTGTGATGTAGAAGCTGAGGTCGTTGTTTCTCTCCATCAGTATGCCTGTGATGTAGAAGCTGAGGGGTCGTTGTGTTTCTCTCCATCAGTATGCCTGTGATGTAGAAGCTGAGGTCGTTGTGTTTCTCTCCATCAGTATGCCTGTGATGTAGAAGCTGAGGTCGTTGTGTTTCTCTCCATCAGTATGCCTGTGATGTAGAAGCTGAGGTCGTTGTGTTTCTCTCCATCAGTATGCCTGTGATGTAGAAGCTGAGGTCGTCGTTGTTTCTCTCCATCAGTATGCCTGTGATGTAGAAGCTGAGGTCGTTGTGTTTCTCTCCATCAGTATGCCTGTGATGTAGAAGCTGAGGTCGTTGTTTCTCTCCATCAGTATGCCTGTGATGTAGAAGCTGAGGGGTCGTTGTGTTTCTCTCCATCAGTATGCCTGTGATGTAGAAGCTGAGGTCGTCGTTGTTTCTCTCCATCAGTATGCCTGTGATGTAGAAGCTGAGGTCGTCGTTGTTTCTCTCCATCAGTATGCCTGGGATGTAGAAGCTGAGGTCGTTGTGTTTCTCTCCATCAGTATGCCTGTGATGTAGAAGCTGAGGTCGTTGTGTTTCTCTCCATCAGTATGCCTGTGATGTAGAAGCTGAGGTCGTCGTTGTTTCTCTCCATCAGTATGCCTGTGATGTAGAAGCTGAGGGGTCGTTGTGTTTCTCTCCATCAGTATGCCTGTGATGTAGAAGCTGAGGTCGTCGTTGTTTCTCTCCATCAGTATGCCTGTGATGTAGAAGCTGAGGGGTCGTTGTGTTTCTCTCTTAATCAGTATGCCTGTGATGTAGAAGCTGAGGTCGTTGTGTTTCTCTCCATCAGTATGCCTGTGATGTAGAAGCTGAGGGGTCGTTGTGTTTCTCTCCATCAGTATGCCTGTGATGTAGAAGCTGAGGGGTCGTTGTGTTTCTCTCCATCAGTATGCCTGTGATGTAGAAGCTGAGGGGTCGTTGTGTTTCTCTCCATCAGTATGCCTGTGATGTAGAAGCTGAGGGGTCGTTGTGTTTCTCTCCATCAGTATGCCTGTGATGTAGAAGCTGAGGGGTCGTTGTGTTTCTCTCCATCAGTATGCCTGTGATGTAGAAGCTGAGGGGTCGTTGTGTTTCTCTCCATCAGTATGCCTGTGATGTAGAAGCTGAGGGGTCGTTGTGTTTCTCTCCATCAGTATGCCTGTGATGTAGAAGCTGAGGTCGTTGTGTTTCTCTCCATCAGTATGCCTGTGATGTAGAAGCTGAGGGGTCGTTGTGTTTCTCTCCATCAGTATGCCTGTGATGTAGAAGCTGAGGTCGTCGTTGTTTCTCTCCATCAGTATGCCTGTGATGTAGAAGCTGAGGTCGTTGTGTTTCTCTCCATCAGTATGCCTGTGATGTAGAAGCTGAGGTCGTCGTTGTTTCTCTCCATCAGTATGCCTGTGATGTAGAAGCTGAGGTCGTCGTTGTTTCTCTCCATCAGTATGCCTGTGATGTAGAAGCTGAGGTCGTTGTGTTTCTCTCCATCAGTATGCCTGTGATGTAGAAGCTGAGGGGTCGTTGTGTTTCTCTCCATCAGTATGCCTGTGATGTAGAAGCTGAGGTCGTTGTGTTTCTCTCCATCAGTATGCCTGTGATGTAGAAGCTGAGGTTGTTGTGTTTCTCTCCATCAGTATGCCTGTGATGTAGAAGCTGAGGTCGTTGTGTTTCTCTCCATCAGTATGCCTGTGATGTAGAAGCTGAGGGGTCGTTGTGTTTCTCTCCATCAGTATGCCTGTGATGTAGAAGCTGAGAGGTCGTCGTTGTTTCTCTCCATCAGTATGCCTGTGATGTAGAAGCTGAGGTCGTCGTTGTTTCTCTCCATCAGTATGCCTGTGATGTAGAAGCTGAGGTCGTTGTGTTTCTCTCCATCAGTATGCCTGTGATGTAGAAGCTGAGGTCGTTGTGTTTCTCTCCATCAGTATGCCTGTGATGTAGAAGCTGAGGTCGTTGTTTCTCTCCATCAGTATGCCTGTGATGTAGAAGCTGAGGTCGTTGTTTCTCTCCATCAGTATGCCTGTGATGTAGAAGCTGAGGTCGTTGTGTTTCTCTCCATCAGTATGCCTGTGATGTAGAAGCTGAGGTCATCGGGAAGCCAGACCCCATGTTCTTTCAGAAAGTTCTAGATGACATGGGGGTTCAGTCACACCAGGTAGGTTTAAAAACTAAATCCAGCACACACATTCAGTTAAAAAGGATTCTGAGCAATCCTCCTGCTCTCTTTCTGTCTCTCTCATTTCTCTCTCCTTTCTGTCTCTCTCATTTCTCTCTCCTTTCTGTCTCTCTCATTTCTCTCTCCTTTCTGTCTCTCTCATTTCTCTCTCC
The DNA here is from genome assembly GCF_013265735.2 of Oncorhynchus mykiss. Classification (NCBI taxonomy): domain Eukaryota; kingdom Metazoa; phylum Chordata; class Actinopteri; order Salmoniformes; family Salmonidae; genus Oncorhynchus; species Oncorhynchus mykiss. The sequence goes on along the minus strand of NC_048587.1, from coordinate 6,894,153 downwards.
TTTCTGTCTCTCTCATTTCTCTCTCCTTTCTGTCTCTCTCATTTCTCTCTCCTTTCTGTCTCTCTCATTTCTCTCTCCTTTCTGTCTCTCTCATTTCTCTCTCCTTTCTGTCTCTCTCATTTCTCTCTCCTTTCTGTCTCTCTCATTTCTCTCTCCTTTCTGTCTCTCTCTTCTTTCTGTCTCTCTCTCCTTTCTGTCTCTCTCTCTCTCTCCTTTCGGTCTCTCTCTCTCTCTCTCCTTTCTCTCTCCTTCTGTCAGACTGTGATGATTGGTGACGATCTGGTGAATGATGTGGGCGGGGCCCAACACTGTGGAATGAAGGGTGTCCAAGTGAGGACAGGAAAATACAGGTAGGTGTTTGTTTATGTATGTTGACGTCGGGATTCTTGGTTTCACATCGTTGAAATGAATGCAGGCAGAAACCAACTGTCCCATCAACGACCACAAGAGGGCGGTCCTACACAACATCTAAATCTAAGGACTAAAAACACTATTTTCGATGGAGAGTCCCGATTGAGAACTTCTTGGTCCAAAGGCTTACTCTGTCTGTGAAACTGACCATTTAAAGATTTGTTTATTTCATTAAGAATATGCTGAAAATATCTTCATGTTATCCAAATGTGTAAATGCAGCTCTGCCCCAATCCCATCCATACTCTCTGTATTAGTCTGTAGTCTGACTAGTGAAGACATCAACACTATGAAATAACACGTATGGAAGAGTGCAAAGCTGTCATCGAGGCAAAGGTTGGCTACTTTCAAGAATATAACATTTATTTTGATTTGTTTAACACTTTTTTTTGGCTCCTACATGATTCCATATGTGTTATTTCATAGTTTTGATGTCTTCACTGTTATTCTACAATGTAGAAAATAGTAAAAATAAAGAAAAACCCTTGAGTGGGTGTGTCCAGACTTTTCACTGGTACTGTACAACACAGGACCCCAGGACAGTCAGCCACACAACACAGGACCCCAGGACAGTCAGCCACACTACACAGGACCCCGGGACAGTCAGCCACACTACACATGACCCCAGGACAGTCAGCCACACAACACAGGACCCCAGGACAGTCAGCCACACAACACAGGACCCCAGGACAGTCAGCCACACTACACAGGACCCCAGGACAGTCAGCCACACTACACAGGACCCCGGGACAGTCAGCCACACAACACAGGACCCCGGGGCAGTCAGCCACACAACACAGGACCCCGGGGCAGTCAGCCACACAACACAGGACCCCAGGACAGTCAGCCACACAACACAGGACCCCGGGGCAGTCAGCCACACTACACAGGACCCCGGGCAGTCAGCCACACTACACAGGACCCCAGGACAGTCAGCCACACAACACAGGACCCCAGGACAGTCAGCCACACAACACAGGACCCCGGGACAGTCAGCCACACTACACAGGACCCCAGGACAGTCAGCCACACAACACAGGACCCCGGGACAGTCAGCCACACTACACAGGACCCCGGGACAGTCAGCCACACAACACAGGACCCCGGGACAGTCAGCCACACTACACAGGACCCCAGGACAGTCAGCCACACAACACATGACCCCAGGACAGTCAGCCACACAACACATGACCCCAGGACAGTCAGCCACACTACACAGGACCCCAGGACAGTCAGCCACACAACACATGACCCCAGGACAGTCAGCCACACTACACAGGACCCCGGGACAGTCAGCCACACAACACAGGACCCCGGGACAGTCAGCCACACAACAGAGGACCCCGGGACAGTCAGCCACACAACACAGGACCCCGGGACAGTCAGCCACACTACACAGGACCCCGGGACAGTCAGCCACACTACACAGGACCCCGGGACAGTCAGCCACACTACACAGGACCCCGGGACAGTCAGCCACACTACACAGGACCCCAGGACAGTCAGCCACACAACACAGGACCCCGGGACAGTCAGCCACACTACACAGGACCCCGGGACAGTCAGCCACACTACACAGGACCCCAGGACAGTCAGCCACACTACACAGGACCCCGGGACAGTCAGCCACACTACACAGGACCCCGGGACAGTCAGCCACACAACACAGGACCCCGGGACAGTCAGCCACACTACACAGGACCCCGGGACAGTCAGCCACACTACACATGACCCCGGGACAGTCAGCCACACTACACATGACCCCAGGACAGTCAGCCACACTACACATGACCCCAGGACAGTCAGCCACACTACACATGACCCCGGGACAGTCAGCCACACTACACATGACCCCAGGACAGTCAGCCACACAACACAGGACCCCGGTGCAGTCAGCCACACAACATAGGACCCCGGGACAGTCAGCCACACAACACAGGACAGTCAGCCACACAACACAGGACAGTCAGCCACACAACACAGGACCCCAGGACAGTCAGCCACACAACACAGGACAGTCAGCCACACAACACAGGACAGTCAGCCACACAACACAGGACCCCAGGACAGTCAGCCACACAACACGAGACACTATAATGTACTTGTCCTCTTGCTCAGTTGTGCACCGGGGCCGCCCACTCCTCTTTCTATTCTGGTTAGAGCCAGTTTGTGCTGTTCTGTGAAGGGAGTAGGACACAGCGTTGTACGAGATCTTCAGTTTCTTGGCAATTTCTCACATGGAATAGCCTTCATTTCTCAGAACAAGAAGAGACTGACGAGTTTCAGAAGAAAGGTCTTTGTTTCTGGCCATTTTGAGCCTGTAAACGAACCCACAAATGCTGATGCTCCAGATACTCAACTAGTCTAAAGAAGGCCAGTTGTATTGCTTCTTTAATCAGTACAACAGTTTTCAGATGTGCTAATATAATTGCAAAAGGGTTTTCTAATGATCAATTAGCCTTTTAAAATGATAAACTTGGATTAGCTAACACAACGTGCCATTGGAACACAGGAGTGATGGTTGCTGATAATGGGCCTCTGTACGCCTATGTAGATATTCCATTAACAATCAGCCGTTTCCAGCTACATTAGTCATTTACAACATGAACAATGTCTACACTGTATTTCTGATCAATTTGATGTTATTTTAATGGACAGAAAAAAAGCTTTTCTTTAAAAAACAAGGACTTTTCTAAATGACCCCAAACTTTTAAACGGTAGTGTATATACAGTGGCTTGCGAAAGTATTCGGCCCCCTTGAACTTTGCGACCTTTTGCCACATTTCAGGCTTCAAACATAAAGATATAAAACTGTATTTTTTTGTGAAGAATCAACAACAAGTGGGACACAATCATGAAGTGGAACGACATTTATTGGATATTTCAAACTTTTTTAACATATCAAAAACTGAAAAATTGGGCGTGCAAAATTATTCAGCCGCCTTAAGTTAATACTTTGTAGCGCCACCTTTTGCTGCGATTACAGCTGTAAATCGCTTGGGGTATGTCTCTATCAGTTTTGCACATCGAGAGACTGACATTTTTTCCCATTCCTCCTTGCAAAACAGCTCGAGCTAAGTGAGGTTGGATGGAGAGCATTTGTGAACAGCAGTTTTCAGTTCTTTCCACAGATTCTCGATTGGATTCAGGTCATTCTAACACCTGGATATGTTTATTTTTGAACCATTCCATTGTAGATTTTGCTTTATGTTTTGGATCATTGTCTTGTTGGAAGACAAATCTCCGTCCCAGTCTCAGGTCTTTTGCAGACTCCATCAGGTTTTCTTCCAGAATGGTCCTGTATTTGGCTCCATCCATCTTCCCATCAATTTTAACCATCTTCCCTGTCCCTGCTGAAGAAAAGCAGGCCCAAACCATGATGCTGCCACCACCATGTTTGACTGTGGGGATGGTGTGTTCAGGGTGATGAGCTGTGTTGCTTTTACGCCAAACATAACGTTTTGCATTGTTGCCAAAAAGTTTAATTTTGGTTTCATCTGACCAGAGCACCTTCTTCCACATGTTTGGTGTGTCTCCCAGGTGGCTTGTGGCAAACTTTAAACGACACTTTTTATGGATATCTTTAAGAAATGGCTTTCTTCTTGCCACTCTTCCATAAAGGCCAGATTTGTGCAATATACGACTGATTGTTGTCCTATGGACAGAGTTTCCCACCTCAGCTGTAGATCTCTGCAGTTCATCCAGAGTGATCATGGGCCTCTTGGCTGCATCTCTGATCAGTCTTCTCCTTGGATGAGCTGAAAGTTTAGAGGGACGGCCAGGTCTTGGTAGATTTGCAGTGGTCTGATACTCCTTCCATTTCAATATTATCGCTTGCACAGTGCTCCTTGGGATGTTTAAAGCTTGGGAAATATTTTTGTATCCAAATCCGGCTTTAAACTTCTTCACAACAGTATCTCGGACCTGCCTGGTGTGTTCCTTGTTCTTCATGATGCTCTCTGCGCTTTTAACGGACCTCTGAGACTATCACAGTGCAGGTGCATTTATACGGAGACTTGATTACACACAGGTGGATTGTATTTATCATCATTAGTCATTTAGGTCAACATTGGATCATTCAGAGATCCTCACTGAACTTCTGGAGAGAGTTTGCTGCACTGAAAGTAAAGGGGCTGAATAATTTTGCACGCCCAATTTTTCAGTTTTTGATTTGTTAAAAAAGTTTGAAATATCCAATAAATGTTGTCCCACTTGTTGTTGATTCTTCACAAAAAAATACAGTTTTATATCTTTATGTTTGAAGCCTGAAATGTGGCAAAAGGTCGCAAAGTTCAAGGGGGCCGAATACTTTCGCAAGGCACTGTATATATATACACACACACACACACACGGTGACAAATTGGCACTGATCTGAGCCAAAGGGGGCCGTGTGTGTGTGTGTGTGTGTGTGTGTGTCATGTAACTGATGTGCAGATGGCTCGTTCAGCCTCACACAAACACTATCTGCTACTTTCACATTGTGAGTGTGAGACGTGAGATTTAGCCTTGTTTAACCTCGTTTAGCCTTGCATGACCCCGTAAACTCTGTGGAGAGCCATAAACCACAGCGAGATGTGGGAAAACACAGCTGGCTGTCTCCAAGGTTACGGTCCAAATGGAACCCTGTTACCTTTCGTAGTTCAAAAGTAGTAGTGCACTATGTAGGGGATAGGGTGTCAGTTGGGACTAGACCAAGGCAATCAGGCGCTGCTCTGTCAATGCTCTGTCTCAGGCCTCCTGTGTAGTTCCCACCAGGCCTTCCAATATGTCTGCTTATAACATCCTAAATCTGTTACCAGACCTTCCAATATGGCTGCTATAACATCCTAAATCTGTTAACTAGACCTTCCAATATGGCTGCTATAACATCCTAAATCTGTTAACCAGACCTTCCAATATGGCTGCTATAACATCCTAAATCTGTTAACCAGACCTTCCAATATGGCTGCTATAACATCCTAAATCTGTTAACCAGACCTTCCAATATGGCTGCTATAACCTCCTAAATCTGTTAACCAGACCTTCCAATATGGCTGCTATAACATCCTAAATCTGTTAACCAGACCTTCCAATATGGCTGCTATAACATCCTAAATCTGTTAACCAGACCTTCCAATATGGCTGCTATAACATCCTAAATCTGTTAACCAGACCTTCCAATATGGCTGCTATAACATCCTAAATCTGTTTACCAGACCTTCCAATATGGCTGCCTGCTTCACATGCCTGTATTGTACCCTACTGAGGGAGAACACGGAGGGAGATGAAAGGCACTTATTGATATCTCCAGCCAGATGTGATATTAATGACCCTGTTTATGACCTTCTCCTCGTCCTCCTTTGGGGTTATGGAATCGTGATACCAAAGCCGATTTAGGAAATAAAGGCCATGTTTATGGTCATAAGATTATAAATGGAATAAAAAATATGCTTTTTGTTGTTGTCTTTCTCCCGGTGATGATAAATGCTTGCTTGTTGTCGGAGAACATTTTATTGTGGGGATGGAATGTTTGGTAGCTAAGTGTAAACCCCCCCCCCCCCCCCTTAACAGATACACGGCTCCATCCTCATAGTAGAGATGGAGGTTCTTGCAACCAATTCTTCATTTGACGTGTGTGTGTGTGTGTGTGTTCAGCTCAGTGTGGCTCTAGGCTTTAGGTACCCCCTGTATAAAGCCTCCACATTGACTCGGTACCGTAATACCCTGTATATAGCCTCCACATTGACTCTGTACCGTAATACCCTGTATATAGCCTCCACATTGACTCTGTACTGGTACCCCCTGTAAATAGCCTCCACATTGACTCTGTACCGGTACCCCCTGTATATAGCCTCCACATTGACTCTGTACCGGTACCCCCAGTATATAGCCTCCACATTGACTCTGTACCGTAATACCCTGTATATAGCCTCCTCATTGACTCTGTACCGTAATACCCTGTATATAGCCTCCACATTGACTCTGTACCGTAATACCCTGTATATAGTCTCCACATTGACTCTGTACCGTAATACCCTGTATATAGCCTCCACATTGACTCTGTACCGTAATACCCTGTATATAGCCTCCACATTGACTCTGTACCAGTACCCCCTGTATATAGCCTCCACATTGACTCTGTACCGTAATACCCTGTATATAGCCTCCTCATTGACTCTGTACCGTAATACCCTGTATATAGGCTCCACATTGACTCTGTACCGTAATACCCTGTATATAGCCTCCTCATTGACTCTGTACCGTAATACCCTGTATATAGCCTCCACATTGACTCTGTACCGTAATACCCTGTATATAGCCTCCTCATTGACTCTGTACCGTAATACCCTGTATATAGCCTCCACATTGACTCTGTACCGTAATACCCTGTATATAGCCTCCTCATTGACTCTGTACTGTAATACCCTGTATATAGCCTCCACATTGACTCTGTACCGTAATACCCTGTATATAGCCTCCACATTGACTCTGTACCGGTACCCCCTGTATATAGCCTCCACATTGACTCTGTACCGTAATACCCTGTATATAGCCTCCACATTGACTCTGTACCGGTACCCCCTGTATATAGCCTCCACATTGACTCTGTACCGGTACCCCCTGTATATAGCCTCCACATTGACTCTGTACCGTAACACCCTGTATATAGTCTCCACATTGACTCTGTACCGTAATACCCTGTATATAGCCTCCACATTGACTCTGTACCGTAATACCCTGTATATAGTCTCCACATTGACTCTGTACCGTAATACCCTGTATATAGTCTCCACATTGACTCTGTACCGTAATACCCTGTATATAGTCTCCACATTGACTCTGTACCGTAATACCCTGTATATAGTCTCCACATTGACTCTGTACCGTAATACCCTGTATATAGTCTCCACATTGACTCTGTACCGTAACACCCTGTATATAGTCTCCACATTGACTCTGTACCGTAATACCCTGTATATAGCCTCCACATTGACTCTGTACCGTAATACCCTGTATATAGTCTCCACATTGACTCTGTACCGTAATACCCTGTATATAGTCTCCACATTGACTCTGTACCGTAATACCCTGTATATAGTCTCCACATTGACTCTGTACCGTAATACCCTGTATATAGTCTCCACATTGACTCTGTACCGTAATACCCTGTATATAGCCTCCACACTCCACATAACTATTGTTATTTTACTGCGGATCTTTAATTATTTGTTACTTTTATTTTTTTACTTAATACATTTTTTTTAACTTCTTAAAGCATTGTTGGTTAAGGGCTTGTACAGTAAGCTGTTTCACTGTGAGGTCTACACCTGTTGGTTAAGGGCTTGTACAGTAAGCTGTTTCACTGTGAGGTCTACACCTGTTGGTTAAGGGCTTGTACGGTAAGCTGTTTCACTGTGAGGTCTACACCTGTTGGTTAAGGGCTTGTACGGTAAGCTGTTTCACTGTAAGGTCTACCTGTTGTATTCTGCGCATGTGACAAATAAAATGTGATTTGTTGACAGACAGTTAACACAAGGCATGTATGGCCTCCTCAATATTCAATGCTGGCACAACACTGCATTCAGCCTCTTTCTCTCTGTCTGTCTGTCTCTCTGTATGTCTCTCTTTGTCTCTCTCTCTCTGTAGGCCCAGTGATGAGAAGCACCCCACAGTAACAGCTGATGGCTATGTGGACAACCTTGCGGAGGCTGTGGAAACCATCCTGAAGCTCCGGGGCCAGTGAGGAGAGGACCAGGAAGAACCACCTTCACCACCACAATACACCACACACACACAGTGATTACTCTAGTATGATCTGACAACAGGGAGTAACCCACTAACATAGAGAGCCATGGAGAGATAGAGCCAAGATGGAGGAGATAGAAGAACACAGTCTTAGAGGAGATAGAGCCATGTTGGAGCCAAGATGGAGGAACACAGTATTGGAGGAGATAGAGCCATGTTGGAGCCAAGATGGAGGAACACAGTCTTAGAGGAGATAGAGCCATCTTGGAGCCAAGACGGAGGAACACAGTATTGGAGGAGATAGAGCCATCTTGGAGCCAAGATGGAGGAGATATAACTTAATAACCTCATGGTCAGAGGGTAACTAGTTAGGTAAGTTAATAACCTCATGGTCAGAGGGCAGCTAGTTAGGTAAGTTAATAACCTCATGGTCAGAGGGCAGCTAGTTAGGTAAGTTAATAACCTCATGGTCAGAGGGCAGCTAGTTAGGTAAGTTAATAACCTCATGGTCAGAGGGCAACTAGTTAGGTAAGTTAATAACCTCATGGTCAGAGGGCAACTAGTTAGGTAAGTTAATAACCTCATGGTCAGAGGGCAGCTAGTTAGGTAAGTTAATAACCTCATGGTCAGAAGGCAGCTAGTTAGGTAAGTTAATAACCTCATGTTTACCTGAAGGTGCCTAAAGCCAGTAGCCTCTTTACACACTGAGGACGGACTGGATGGAGATGGACTGGGTGTAGTGGACTGGGTCTAGTGGACTGGATGGAGATGGACTGGGTCTAGTGGACTGGATGGAGATGGACTGGGTCTAGTGGACTGGATGGAGATGGACTGGATGGAGATGGACTGGGTCTAGTGGACTGGATGGAGATGGACTGGGTCTAGTGGACTGGATGGAGATGGACTGGGTCTGATGGACTGGGTCTAGTGGACTGGATGGAGATGGACTGGGTCTAGTGGACTGGATGGAGATGGACTGGGTCTAGTGGACTGGATGGAGATGGACTGGGTCTAGTGGACTGGATGGAGATGGACTGGGTCTAGTGGACTGGATGGAGATGGACTGGGTCTAGTGGACTGGACTGGATCTAGTGGACTGGGTCTAGTAGTGGGCTGTGTCCATGTGATAGTACTGTGGAGATGGACTGGGTCTAGTGGACTGGGTCTAGTAGTGGGCTGTGTCCATGTGATAGTACTGTGGAGATGGACTGGGTCTAGTAGACTGGGTCTAGTAGTGGGCTGTGTCCATGTGATAGTACTGTGGAGATGGACTGGGTCTAGTATTGGGCTGTGTCCATGTGATAGTACTGTGGAGATGGACTGGGTCTAGTGGACTGGGTCTAGTGGACTGGGTCTAGTAGTGGGCTGTGTCCATGTGATAGTACTGTGGAGATGGACTGGGTCTAGTGGACTGGATGGAGATGGACTGGGTCTAGTGGACTGGATGGAGATGGACTGGGTCTAGTGGACTGGGTCTAGTAGTGGGCTGTGTCCATGTGATAGTACTGTGGAGATGGACTGGGTCTAGTGGACTGGGTCTAGTGGACTGGGTCTAGTAGTGGGCTGTGTCCATGTGATAGTACTGTGGAGATGGACTGGGTCTAGTGGACTGGGTCTAGTGGACTGGGTCTAGTATTGGGCTGTGTCCATGTGATAGTACTGTGGAGATGGACTGGGTCTAGTGGACTGGGTCTAGTGGACTGGGTCTAGTAGTGGGCTGTGTCCATGTGATAGTACTGTGGAGATGGACTGGGTCTAGTAGTGGGCTGTGTCCATGTGATAGTACTGTGGAGATGGACTGGGTCTAGTAGTGGGCTGTGTCCATGTGATAGTACTGTGGAGATGGACTGGGTCTAGTAGTGGGCTGTGTCCATGTGATAGTACTGTGGAGATGGACTGGGTCTAGTAGTGGGCTGTGTCCATGTGATAGTACTGTGGAGATGGACTGGGTCTAGTAGTGGGCTGTGTCCATGTGATAGTACTGTGGATTTAGCTGACTAAGTTTAATGTTTTGGATTACAAATATATATACTTATTTTCCACCATAATTTGCAAATAAATTCATTAAAAATCCTACAATGTGATTTTCTGGATTTTTTTTCTCATTTTGTCTGTCAGTTGAAGTGTACCTTTGATGAAAATTACAGGTCTCTCATCTTTTTAAGTGGGAGAACTTGCGCAATTGGTGGCTGACTAAATACTTTTTTGCCCCACTGTATCACTCCAGTGTTAATCTGCTAAATTGTAATTACTTTGCTACTATGGCCTATTTATTCACGCCATTTGCACACACTGTATATAGACTTTTTTTTCCTACTGTGTTATTGACTGCATGTTTGTTTATCCCATGTGTAACTCTGTTGTTTGTGTCGCACTGCTTTGCTTTATCTTGGCCAGGTCACAGTTGTAAATGAGAACTTGTTCTCAACTAGCCTACCCGGTTTAATAAAGGTGTTCTCAACTAGCCTACCTGGTTAAATAAAGGTGTTCTCAACTAGCCTACCTGGTTAAATAAAGGTGTTCTCAACTAGCCTACCTGGTTAAATAAAGGTGTTCTCAACTAGCCTACCCGGTTAAATAAAGGTGTTCTCAACTAGCCTACCCGGTTAAATAAAGGTGTTCTCAACTGGCCTACCCGGTTAAATAAAGGTGTTCTCAACTAGCCTACCCGGTTAAATAAAGGTGTTCTCAACTAGCCTACCCGGTTAAATAAAGATGTTCTCAACTAGCCTACCCGGTTAAATAAAGGTGTTCTCAACTAGCCTACCCGGTTAAATAAAGGTGTTCTCAACTGGCCTACCCAGTTAAATAAAGGTGTTCTCAACTAGCCTACCTGGTTAAATAAAGGTGTTCTCAACTAGCCTACCTGGTTAAATAAAGGTGTTCTCAACTGGCCTCCCTGGTTAAATAAAGGTGTTCTCAACTATCCTACCTGGTTAAATAAAATTGTAAAAATATAAACTCCCAAGAGATGTGGAGAACATTGTCATTTTGTTCTGCCACATCCTGGTTCATTGTCATCATAGACTGTTTTTAAGGGCTCAAGGCCCTAGTGTGTGTGTGTGTCCCAACGCACAGCCTGAGCTGAGTTCATATCCCAACAGTCTTTGTTAGACAACAACAAGCCATTGGAAGTGGGAGGAGTCTGTAGTTGAGATGGTCAACATTGGAAGTGGGAGGAGTCTGTAGTTGAGATGGTCAACAGTGGAAGTGGGAGGAGTCTGTAGTTGAGATGGTCAACATTGGAAGTGGGAGGAGTCTGTAGTTGAGATGATCAACATTGGAAGTGGGAGGAGTCTGTAGTTGAGATGGTCAACATTGGAAGTGGGAGGAGTCTGTAGTTGAGATGATCAACATTGGAAGTGGGAGGAGTCTGTAGTTGAGATGATCAACATTGGAAATGGGAGGAGTCAGTAGTTGAGATGATCAACATTGGAAGTGGGAGGAGCTGGTAAAAATATTTCTGTAACATTTATTCTGAATAAACTATATTTAATTACCACAAAAATTCCATGAAAATGATAGAATGTGTAGGCTATAGCAGCCTATAGGGAGGTTAATGGTGATTTCTTCCCTGTCTTCTCTGCCAGTGGCTGTTGGCATCTGTGCAGACCTCCATCGGTCGGAGGCCTGACCACTTTGCGGGGCCAAATCCAACTTAATAAACAAGAAGAGCCACAGACAGAGAACTACCAGCACTCCGGTAGTCCTACGACTCCAACTCGCCCTACTGTCCCGAGTACTTAGTTTACACACAACGTACCACTTCTACTGTGTATGCAGAAAAACTGATCCTCATTACACCAACAAGCTATAGGATCCAAATTCGCCATGTGTCTGCCTTTGAAGTTCATAGAAGTTCATAAAACTCCACGGAGCCCCCCCCCCCCCCCCCTTACGATGTGGAGCCCTGAACGATATGTGACCACTTGGTTACGGTGGTGTCCTGTCAGGGCCACGATCCATAGGGACGCTCTAAATCACTTAAAGTAACCCTAATAATTATGCCTAATAGTCCTACTAATTTACTGTTATAACTTCTTACAACAGTGATTGTTTAGTCAAGTAAGATCAAAGCTGAATTAATGTCTCGCTAACATCCCATAATGATTCATTAGTATATGATTAAGTAGCCTATTTGACATAACAGAACCGAATATAATAGTATACAGTAGTAACATAGCATACAGTAGCAATGTAGCATACAGTAGTAATGTAGCATACAGTAGTAACGTAGCATACAGTAGTAATGTAGCATACAGTAGTAGCGTAGCATACAGTAGTAATGTAGCATACAGTAGTAACGTAGCATACAGTAGTAATGTTGCATACAGTAGAAGCGTAGCATACCGTAGTAGCGTAACATACAGCAGTAACATTACACACTTGACATTACACACCTGGCATTACACACCCGGCATCACACACCCGACATCACACACCTGACATCACACACCTGGCATCACACACCTGGCATCACACACCTGACATCACACACCTGGCATCACACACCTGACATCACACACCTGGCATCACACACCTGACCTTACACACCTGGCATCACACACCTGGCATCACACACCTGGCATCACACACCTGGCATCACACACCTGACATTACACACCTGGCATCACACACCTGACATTACACACCTGACCTTACACACCTGGCATCACACACCTGGCATCACACACCTGACATTACACACCTGGCATCACACACCTGACATTACACACCTGGCATCACACACCTGGCATCACACACCTGACATCACACACCTGACATCACACACTTGACTCAATTAGTATTTGGTAGCATTGCCTTTAAATTGTTTAACTTGGGTCAAACATTTCAGGTAGCCGTCCACAAGCTCCCCACAATAAGTTGGGTGAATTTTGGCCCATTCCTCCTGACAGAGCTGGTGTAACTGAGTCAGGTTTGTAGGCCTCCTTGCTCGCACACGCCTTTTAAGTTCTGTCCACAAATGTTCTATAGGATTGAGGTCAGGGCTTTGTGATGGTCCCTCCAATACCTTGACTTTGTTGTCTTTAAGCCATTTTGCTACAACTTTGGAAGTATGCTTGGGGTCATTGTCCATTGGAAGACCCATTTGCGACCAAGCTTTAACTTCCTGACTGATGTCTTGAGATGTTGCTTCAATATATCCACATAATTTCCACTTCTCATGAAGCCATCTATTTTGTGAAGTGCACCAGTCCCTCCTGCAGAAAAGCACCCCCACAACATGATGCTGCCACCCCTGTGCTTCACGGTTGGGATGGTGTTCTTCGGCTTGCAAGCCTCCCTCTTTTTCCTCCAAACATAACGATGGTCATTATGGCCAAACAGTTCTATTTTTGTTTCATCAGACCAGACGACATTTCTCCAAAAAGTACGATCTTTGTCCCCATGTGCAGTTGCAAACCGTAGTCTGGCTTTTTTTATGGCGGTTTTGGAGCAGTGGCTTCTTCCTTGCTGAGCGGCCTTTCAGGTTATGTCGATATAGGACTCGTTTTACTGTGGATTTAGATACATCTGTACCCGTTTCCTCCAGGAGCAATGCAAATAGTTTTATTGTTATAATAGTTATATTGTTATAATAGTTATATTGTTACAATAGTTATATTGTTATAATTATTATATTGTTATAATAGTTATATTGTTATAATATTGTTATATCCAATGAAATATATTACGTGACGTTACATTTCACAACACATGAAGTGTCTTCCATCAGGCCTGTGGAACAGGAAGTGCTTAACGAGGAGATACAAGCTTCAAGGTAACACAGCTGGCAGTCGTTTAGGTGGGCCAACCCAACACAGGTGTCCTACAACAACGGCAGTCTGTGTTTAGTGTGTAGGCAGACCCATGTAAGAGTCTCTCTCTCTCTCTCTCTCTCTCTCTCTCTCTCTCTCTCTCTCTCTCTCTCTCTCTCTCTCTCTCTCTCTCTCTCTCTCTCTCTCTCTCTCTCTCTCTCTCTCTCTCTCTCTCTCTCTCTCTCTCTCTCTCTCTCTCTCTCTCTCTCTCTCTCTCTCTCTCTCTCTCTCTCTCTCTCTCTCTCTCTCTCTCTCTCTCTCTCTCTCTCTCTCTCTCTCTCTCTCTCTCTCTCTCTCTCTCTCTCTCTCTCTCTCTCTCTCTCTCTCTCATACATAGCCTAGATATTTCTTTCTATGTCATCTGTTTGCATACAGATCTTCTTACATGGGTCTGCCTACACACTAAACACAGACTGCCGTTGTTGTAGGACACCTGTGTTGGGTTGGCCCACCGAAACGACTGCCAGCTGTGGTACCTTGAAGCTTTCATCTCCTCTTTAAAGCACTTCCTGTTCCACAGGAAATGGTTATGTCAGCTGACCAACCAGACTTTACTGCACACTCCTGCAGCCACACGTTTTGATACGAGCAGACCCATTAAAGTGTCTGTTTTCCCTCCCTTTTGTGTGGAGTGGAGCAGTGGTCTCTGTGGACTGCAGAGTGGAGGGAGGCCTCTCTCTTTCTTTCCGTGGCCAAGCCGTGGACTCTGTGGACTGCAGAGTGGAGGGAGGCCTCTCTCTTTCTTTCCGTGGCCAAGCAGTGGTCTCTGTGGACTGCAGAGTGGAGGGAGGCCTCTCTCTTTCTTTCCGTGGCCAAGCAGTGGTCTCTGTGGACTGCAGAGTGGAGGGAGGCCTCTCTCTTTCTTTCCGTGGCCAAGCAGTGGTCTCTGTGGACTGCAGAGTGGAGGGAGGCCTCTCTTTCTTTCTGTGGCCAAGCCGGTGGTCTCTGTGGACTGCAGAGTGGATGGAGGCCTCTCTTTCTTTCTGTGGCCAAGCCGGTGGTCTCTGTGGACTGCAGAGTGGAGGGAGGCCTCTCTTTCTTTCTGTGGCCAAGCCGGTGGTCTCTGTGGACTGCAGAGTGGAGGGATGCCTCTCTCTTTCTTTCCGTGGCCAAGCAGTGGTCTCTGTGGACTGCAGAGTGGAGGGAGGCCTCTCTCTTTCTTTCCGTGGCCAAGCCGGTGGTTTCCCCCTGGTTTCATCACTACCATTCCCCCGTGGACAGCTACGCCAACACTGCTAGTTTTCACAGCACTCTGTGGTTTGGGAGGGAGGTTCTCTGGGAGTTCTCCCTCTTTGGAACGACGGCCTGAATTCTCCGACCCCCCTTTCCATCCCCATCAGTTTTTTTGGAACAACAGCTGCCCAAAATCCCTCCTCCCCTCCATCCAGGGACACACACAAACCCATAGACCTCTAACCCAGACACACACCACCCCTAAGACAGACCTCTACCCCAGGGGGGGTGGACATCACCCCTAAGACAGACCTCTACCCCAGACACACACCACCCCTAAGACAGGCCTCTACCCCAGGGGGGGGGGGGCATCACCCCTAAGACAGACCTCTAACCCAGACACACACCACCCCTAAGACAGACCTCTACCCCAGACACACCACCCCTAAGACAGACCTCTCTACCCCAGGGACACACCACCCCTAAGACGAGCAACTGTCCAATGACTAAACCCTGAGGGACTGCTCCCCCGAGACACAATACATAACCCTATGGTTGGTGTGTGTGTGTGTGTGTCCATATGTCCCTATGTAGAAGGACACTATCCTGTGGGAGAATCAACACCAATCATGTTCGGGTTTTGTTGCAGACCATTTTGAAACGGTATACCTCAATAAACACCAAACTGCAGGTTCAGGGGAGGGAGGGTGTTCTAATCTGGAGGCTCTAATCTGGAACAGCGTTGTCCAGGGGGTTCTAATCTGGAGGCTCTAATCTGGAACAGCGTTGTCCAGGGGGTTCTAATCTGGAGGCTCTAATCTGGAACAGCGTTGTCCAGGGTGTTCTAATCTGGAGGCTCTAATCTGGAACAGCGTTGTCCAGGGGGTTCTAATCTGGAGGCTCTAATCTGGAACAGCGTTGTCCAGGGGGTTCTAATCTGGAGGCTCTAATCTGGAACAGCGTTGTCCAGGGGGTTCTAATCTGGAGGCTCTAATCTGGAACAGCGTTGTCCAGGGGGTTCTAATCTGGAGGCTCTAATCTGGAACAGCGTTGTCCAGGGTGTTCTAATCTGGAGGCTCTAATCTGGAACAGCGTTGTCCAGGGGGTTCTAATCTGGAGGCTCTAATCTGGAACAGCGTTGTCCAGGGGGTTCTAATCTGGAGGCTCTAATCTGGAACAGCGTTGTCCAGGGGGTTCTAATCTGGAGGCTCTAATCTGGAACAGCGTTGTCCAGGGGGTTCTAATCTGGAGGCTTGTCTCTAGAACAGCGTTGTCCAGGGGGTTCTAATCTGGAGGCTCTAATCTGGAACAGCGTTGTCCAGGGGGTTCTAATCTGGAGGCTCTAATCTGGAACAGCGTTGTCCAGGGGGTTCTAATCTGGAGGCTCTAATCTGGAACAGCGTTGTCCAGGGGGTTATAATCTGGAGGCTCTAATCTGGAACAGCGTTGTCCAGGGGGTTCTAATCTGGAGGCTCTAATCTGGAACAGCGTTGTCCAGGGGGTTCTAATCTGGAGGCTCTAATCTGGAACAGCGTTGTCCAGGGGTTCTAATCTGGAGGCTTGTCTCTAGAACAGCGTTGTCCAGGGGGTTCTAATCTGGAGGCTTGTCTCTAGAACAGTGTTGTCCAGGGGGTTCTAATCTGGAGGCTCTAATCTGGAACAGCGTTGTCCAGGGGGTTCTAATCTGGAGGCTCTAATCTGGAACAGTGTTGTCCAGGGGTTCTAATCTGGAGGCTTGTCTCTAGAACAGTGTTGTCCAGGGGGTTCTAATTTGGAGGCTTGTCTCTAGAACAGGCCGAATCATCCCAAATGGCGCCCTATTCCCTACACAGTGCACTACTTTGAACCAGGGTCTATAAGGTAGTGCACAATGTAGGGAATAGGGTGTCATTTGGGAGACAGCCCTTGATGTCTATTAATGAATTAGAGCGTGTCAGTTAACCCTCTGATGACGTGAGCAGGCTAGATCCTTGCAACATGGGGTCATGCATTATCGTACTATTATCCTGCATTATTGTGCTATTATCATACTATTATCATGCATTATTATGCTATTATCATGCATTATCGTACTTTTATCATGCATTATCATACTATTATCGTGCATTATCATACTATCATCATGCTATTGTCGTGCATTATCGTGCCATTATCGTGCATTATCATGCTGTTATCATACTATTATCATGCATTGCCGTGCTGTTGTTATGCTATTATCACGCATTATCGTGCTATTATCGTGCTATTATCATGCATTATCGTACTATTATCGTGCTATTATCACGCATTATCATGCTATTATCAAACATTACCATACTAGTATCATGCTATTATCATGCATTATCATACAGTTGTCATGCTATTATCGTGCATTATCGTACTATTATCATGCATTATCATACAATTTTCATGCTATTAACATCATGCTATTAGCATACATTACCATACTATTATCATGCTATTGTCATGCATTATCATACTATTATCATGCTATTGTCATGCATTATCATACTATTATCATGCTATTGTCATGCATTATCATACAATTTTCATGCTGTTATCATCATGCTATTATCATACATTACCATACTATTATCATGCTGAAACATGAGGTGATGGCGGTGGATGAAAGGCACAACAACGGGCCTCAGGAACTCGTCACGGTATCTCTACGCATTCAAATTGCCATCGATAAAATGCTATTGTGTTCGTTGTCAGTAGTTTATGACTGCCCATACCGTAACCCCACCACCGTCACCATGGGGCGCTCTGCTGACGTCAACGTCGTGAACAATCTGCCCGGTAAACATGAAACCGGGATTCATCCGTGAAGAGAACACTTCTCCAGCGTGTCCCGAGGGCCATCGAAGGTGAGCACGTCCCCACTGAAGTCAGTTACGACACTGAACTGCAGTCAGGTCAAGACTCTAGTGAGGACGACGAGCAGGTGAGCTTCCCTGAGACGGTTTCTGACAGTTTGTGCAGAAATTCTTTGGTTGTGCAAAACCCCTCAGTTTCGGCAGCTTTCCAGGTGGCTGGTCTCAGATGATCCCGCGGGTGAAGAAGCCGGATTTGAAGGTCCTGGGCTGGCGTGGTTGGCATGGTTTCACGTGGTCTGCGGACGCGAGGCCGGACGGACGTCCTGTCAAAAAAATTCTCTAAAACGACTTGATGCGGCTTATGGTAGCGAAGTTAACATTAAACTATCTGGCAACATCTCTGGGTGGACATTCCTGCAGTCAGCACGCCAATTGCAACGCTCCCTCAAAACATGAGACATCCGCGGCGTTGCGTTGTGTGACAAAACTGCACATTTTAGAGAGTGGCCTTTTGTCGTCCCCAGCACAAGGTGCACCTTTGTAATGATCCTGCTGTTTAGTCAGCTTCTTGATATGCCACGTCTGTCAGGGGATGGATTATCTTTGCAAAGACTAAATGCTCACTAAACATGGGACCATGTTGTGTTCAGTGTAGAATAGTAGAATGGTCATGAACCTTCCTATGAAGAGATGAAAGGTCAGCCATGTTGGTCAGAGAGGTGGTCAACCATGGTTTGCCAGTGCTGTGATACGATTGGGTAAAAACAATGAATTATTTACACCCTATGTTTGTTAGGCAGCCAGCCAGCCAGCCAGCCAGTCAGCCAGCCAGCCAGTCAGCCAGCCAAGTTTAGAGAGATGATACAATATTGTTTTCAAATTAACTGCCAACATTCTATTGAAACAATGCAGTTGATCCACAGCTATACACTGGCTGACATCGGTTGATAGGACAGACTGGCAGACATTAGTTGATAGGACAGACTGG
This sequence comes from Oncorhynchus mykiss, assembly GCF_013265735.2. Classification (NCBI taxonomy): domain Eukaryota; kingdom Metazoa; phylum Chordata; class Actinopteri; order Salmoniformes; family Salmonidae; genus Oncorhynchus; species Oncorhynchus mykiss. Next base: position 6,875,219 of record NC_048587.1, on the reverse strand, counting down.
CAGACATCAGTTGATAGGACAGACTGGCAGACATCAGTTGATAGGACAGACTGGCAGACATCAGTTGATAGGACAGACTGGCAGACATCGGTTGATAGGACAGACATCAGTTGATAGGACAGACTGGCAGACATCAGTTGATAGGACATACATCAGTTGATAGGACAGACTGGCAGACATCAGTTGATAGGACAGACATCCGTTAATAGGACAGACTGGCAGACATCGGTTGATAGGACAGACTGGCAGACATCGGTTGATAGGACAGACTGACAGACATCAGTTGATAGGACAGACTGGCAGACATCAGTTGATAGGACAGACATCAGTTGATAGGACAGACAGTTGATAGGACAGACATCAGTTGATAGGACAGACATCAGTTGATAGGACAGCCAGTTGATAGGACAGACATCCGTTGATAGGACAGACATCCGTTGATAGGACAGACATCAGTTGATAGGACAGACATTTGATAGGACAGACATCAGTTGATAGGACAGACAGTTGATAGGACAGACATCAGTTGATAGGACAGACATCAGTTGATAGGACAGACAGTTGATAGGACAGACATCCGTTGATAGGACAGACATCGGTTGATAGGACATCAGTTGATAGGACAGACATCAGTTGATAGGACAGACATCCGTTGATAGGACAGACATCAGTTGATAGGACAGACATCCATTGATAGGACAGACATCCGTTGATAGGACAGACATAGGTTGATAGGACAGACAGTTGATAGGACAGACAGTTGATAGGACAGACATCTGTTGATAGGACAGACATCCGTTGATAGGACAGACATCAGTTGATAGGACAGACATCAGTTGATAGGACAGACATCAGTTGATAGGACAGACAGTTGATAGGACAGACATCAGTTGATAGGACAGATAGTTGATAGGACAGACAGTTGATAGACAGACAGTTGATAGACAGACAGTTAATAGGACATCAGTTGATAGGACAGACATCAGTTGATAGGACAGACATCAGTTGATAGGACAGATAGTTGATAGGACAGATAGTTGATAGGACAGATAGTTGATAGGACAGACAGTTGATAGACAGACAGTTGATAGGACAGACACGTTGGAAATGCAGCAGCTACTGACTGATATAGTATCATAGAATATCACTCACAGCTTTCCAATAGAAAATATTAAACCGAGACATCTATGGTCTGTTAACAGAAAATTGTAATAAAAATGGTAAAACTATATTTAAATTACAATATTTTAGGTTGACTATAATTCTATTACACAATTTCTGATACATCACATAACTTATTTTTACTTTCCTGTATAAGTAAAATCAGGAAATGCCTCTACCGCCATTCATTCCAATTAGACTGGTTTGGATTCCTCCCTGACCAAAATGGCTGCCATTTCCACCCCCACATTGAGTGTTTAACACACATATCCCCTCTAGGTATTTAATAACATGTGGATGGTTCAACGTCTTAGCTACTATGCCACCTACATAAATGGCAACGACTGACAGGAGACATCAGGCAATGTAAAGTGTGTGTTTACACACCATATATCCCCGGTAACCTAGGAAACAAGCCACACCCTGGAGTGAAGTTTCACGAGACCAAGCCTTTAGTGTTGCATTTGTTCAAGTGGAAATGTTATGTGGCTTTAGCTGAGACCAAGAGAGGGTTTCTCAGATTCAACCACATGAACTGCCTCTGGAGGTAGAGGGTAGTACTAGCCTGGAGGCACAGCTCAGCTCTGTGGTGTGTGTGTATGTGTGTGTGTGTGTGTGTGTGTGTGTGTGTGTATATATATGTGTTACTTAGGCACAGCTCCCCTGGAAGTAAGAGAGAAACCTAACAGGACCTGTTGCTTTCAGACTCAAATTCTGTTTGTTTGTGGTGTGCCTGTCTGTCTGCCTGCCTGCCTGCCTGTCTGCCTGCCTGCCTGCCTGTCTATATGCCTGCCTGCCTGCCTGCCTGTCTGTCTGTCTGCCTGCCTGCCTGTCTGCCTGCCTGCCTGCCTGTCTATATGCCTGCCTGCCTGTCTGTCTGTCTATATGCCTGCCTGTCTGTATGCCTGCCTGTCTATATGCCTACCTGCCCGTCTGTCTGCCTGCCTGTCTGTATGTATGTCTGCCTGCCTGTCTGTCTGCCTGCCTGTCTGTATGCCTGTCTGTCTATATGCCTGCCTGTCTGTCTGCCTGCCTGTCTGTATGTATGTCTGCCTGCCTGTCTGTATGCCTGCCTGCCTGTCTGTCTGCCTGCCTGTCTGTATGCCTGTCTGTCTATATGCCTGCCTGTCTGTCTGTCTGCCTGCCTATATGCCTGTCTGTCTGTATGCCTGCCTGTCTATATGCCTGCCTGTCTATATGCCTGTCTGTCTGTATGCTTGTCTATTTGCCTGCCTGTCTGTATGCCTGTCTGTATGCCTGTCTGTATGCCTGTCTGTCTATATGCCTGCCTGTCTGTCTATATGCCTGCCTGCCTGCCTGTCTGTATGCCTGTCTGCATGTCTGTATGCCTGCCTGCCTGTCTGTATGTCTGCCTGCCTGTCTGTCTGTCTACTTTGTGAGACCAACCAGGAAATGCTTTAAGCTTCAAATGTCTTACATTTGTGTGTGAGAGTATAAGATACAGAAACAAGCTGCCTAGCGGTGCTGTGTCAGGTTGAGGAGAACGGTGCTGTGTGAGTGTGTCAGGTTGAGGAGAACGGTGCTGTGTGAGTGTGTCAGGTTGAGGAGAACGGTGCTGTGTGAGTGTGTCAGGTTGAGGAGAACGGTGCTGTGTGTGTGTGTCAGGTTGAGAACGGTGCTGTGTGAGTGTGTCAGGTTGAGGAGAACGGTGCTGTGTGTGTGTGTGTCAGGTTGAGAACGGTGCTGTGTGAGTGTGTCAGGTTCAGGAGAATGGTGCTGTGTGTGTGTGTGTCAGGTTGAGGAGAACGGTGCTGTGTGAGTGTCAGGTTGAGGAGAACGGTGCTGTGTGAGTGTGTCAGGTTGAGGAGAACGGTGCTGTGTGTGTGTGTCAGGTTGAGGAGAACGGTGCTGTGTGTGTGTGTCAGGTTGAGGAGAACGGTGCTGTGTGAGTGTGTCAGGTTGAGGAGAACGGTGCTGTGTGTGTGTGTCAGGTTGAGGAGAACGGTGCTGTGTGTGTGTCAGGTTGAGGAGAACGGTGCTGTGTGAGTGTGTCAGGTTGAGGAGAACGGTGCTGTGTGAGTGTGTCAGGTTGAGAACGGTGCTGTGTGAGTGTGTCAGGTTCAGGAGAACAGTGCTGTGTGTGTGTGTGTCAGGTTGAGGAGAACGGTGCTGTGTGAGTGTGTCAGGTTGAGGAGAACGGTGCTGTGTGAGTGTGTCAGGTTGAGGAGAACGGTGCTGTGTGAGTGTGTCAGGTTGAGAACGGTGCTGTGTGAGTGTGTCAGGTTCAGGAGAACGGTGCTGTGTGAGTGTGTCAGGTTCAGGAGAACGGTGCTGTGTGAGTGTGTCAGGTTGAGGAGAACGGTGCTGTGTGAGTGTGTCAGGTTGAGGAGAACGGTGCTGTGTGAGTGTGTCAGGTTGAGGAGAACGGTGCTGTGTGAGTGTGTCAGGTTGAGAACGGTGCTGTGTGTGTGTGTCAGGTTGAGGAGAACAGTGCTGTGTGTGTGTGTCAGGTTGAGAACGGTGCTGTGTGAGTGTGTCAGGTTGAGGAGAACGGTGCTGTGTGAGTGTGTCAGGTTGAGGAGAACGGTGCTGTGTGTGTGTGTCAGGTTGAGAACGGTGCTGTGTGAGTGTGTCAGGTTGAGGAGAACGGTGCTGTGTGAGTGTGTCAGGTTGAGAACGGTGCTGTGTTAGGTTGAGGAGAACGGTGCTGTGTCAGGTTGAGGAGAACGGTGCTGTGTGAATGTGTCAGGTTGAGAACGGTGCTGTGTTAGTGTGTCAGGTTGAGGAGAACGGTGCTGTGTGAGTGTGTCAGGTTGAGGAGAACGGTGCTGTGTGAGTGTGTCAGGTTGAGGAGAACGGTGCTGTGTGAGTGTGTCAGGTTGAGGAGAACGGTGCTGTGTTAGGTTGAGGAGAACGGTGCTGTGTGTGTGTGTCAGGTTGAGGAGAACGGTGCTGTGTGAGTGTGTCAGGTTGAGGAGAACGGTGCTGTGTGAGTGTGTCAGGTTGAGGAGAACGGTGCTGTGTGAGTGTGTCAGGTTGAGGAGAACGGTGCTGTGTGAGTGTGTCAGGTTGAGGAGAACGGTGCTGTGTGAGTGTGTCAGGTTGAGGAGAACGGTGCTGTGTGAGTGTGTCAGGTTGAGGAGAACGGTGCTGTGTGAGTGTGTCAGGTTGAGGAGAACGGTGCTGTGTGAGTGTGTCAGGTTGAGAACGGTGCTGTGTGTGTGTGTCAGGTTGAGGAGAACGGTGCTGTGTGAGTGTGTCAGGTTGAGGAGAACGGTGCTGTGTGAGTGTGTCAGGTTGAGAACGGTGCTGTGTGTGTGTGTCAGGTTGAGGAGAACGGTGCTGTGTGAGTGTGTCAGGTTGAGGAGAACGGTGCTGTGTGAGTGTGTCAGGTTGAGGAGAACGGTGCTGTGTGAGTGTGTCAGGTTGAGGAGAACGGTGCTGTGTGTGTGTGTCAGGTTGAGGAGAACGGTGCTGTGTGAGTGTGTCAGGTTGAGGAGAACGGTGCTGTGTGTGTGTGTCAGGTTGAGAACGGTGCTGTGTGTGTGTGTCAGGTTGAGGAGAACGGTGCTGTGTGTGTGTGTCAGGTTGAGGAGAACGGTGCTGTGTGTGTGTGTCAGGTTGAGGAGAACGGTGCTGTGTGTGTGTGTCAGGTTGAGGAGAACGGTGCTGTGTGAGTGTGTCAGGTTGAGGAGAACGGTGCTGTGTGTGTGTGTCAGGTTGAGAACGGTGCTGTGTGAGTGTGTCAGGTTGAGGAGAACGGTGCTGTGTGTGTGTGTCAGGTTGAGAACGGTGCTGTGTGAGTGTGTCAGGTTGAGGAGAACGGTGCTGTGTGAGTGTGTCAGGTTGAGGAGAACGGTGCTGTGTGAGTGTGTCAGGTTGAGGAGAACGGTGCTGTGTGAGTGTGTCAGGTTGAGGAGAACGGTGCTGTGTGTGATCAAGAAAGTGGAAGAGCAACAACAGCAAATGAAAATTTAATGAACATGTTTCTGTCTGAGCTGGTTAGAGGTACCAACCCTGTACAGGGACACAACACGTCCCATCTGACCCCAGAACAGTCCCTCCTGTAGTCCCATCTAACCCCAGAACAGTCCCTCCTGTAGTCCCATCTGACCCCAGAACAGTCCCATCTGACCCCATAAGACCCTCCTGTAGTCCCATCTGACCCCAGAACAGTCCCTCCTGTTGTCCTAACCCAATAACACAGACTCATTTCATTTCTGTCACTAGTCAGATTAAAGGCTGTGGAGGTCGGAGAGGGTGTGTGTGTGTGTCCTCTCTTTACAAGGCCCTGTTGGCTCCACTCGTTTCCTTCTGAACTCACTACCCCAACGAGGTCGACTCAGCCAAAACAAGCCTCCTTGTACAGAAAAGCCAAGCTCTCTCTCTCTCTCGCTGACAAGGCCAAGTTTTAAAAAAAGGTCATTGTGCAAGCGGACAGATTCCTCTCAGGCGACAACATAACATAATCCAATCCATTAAATAAATACCATTCGTCCCTTTTTAGGGTAATTAAAGTCTCCAATTACTCTGTGTTGTATGTGACATGCCCGGTGTGTAGCGTGTCAACCGGTGGGGTGGTTAGCTGCTTGGCCTATTAGAGGAGGAGAGTTGTTCCACTTACCGAGAAAGGCTGAGACTCGTGTATTTCACGACAAGAATGAGGGAAGGACGTTGTGGTAGCAGGTCTGAACTACGAGGGAAGGAGGGAAGGACGTTGTGGTAGCAGGTCTGAACTACGAGGGAAGGACGTTGTGGTAGCAGGTCTGAACTACGAGGGAAGGACGTTGTGGTAGCAGGTCTGAACTACGATGGAAGGACGTTGTGGTAGCAGGTCTGAACTACGAGGGAAGGACGTTGTGGTAGCAGGTCTGAACTACGAGGGAAGGAGTGAAGGACGTTGTGGTAGCAGGTCTAAACTACGAGGGAAGGAGAACGGAGGCTCAAAGCCATGGCAGGTGACACAGTCGTGGCCAAAAGTTTTGAGGACACAAATATTAATTTCCACAAAGTTTGCTGCTTCAGTGTCTAGATATTTTTGTCAGATGTTACTATGGAATGCTGAAGTATAATTACAAGCATTTCATAAGTGTCAAAAGGCTTTTATTGACAATTACATGAAGTTGATGCAAAGAGTCAATATTTGCAGAGTTGACCCTACTTTTTCAAGACCTCTGCAATCCGCCCTGACATGCTGTCAATTAACTTCTGGGCCACATCCTGACTGATGGCAGCCCATTCTTGCATAATCAATGCTTGGAGTTTGTCAGAATTTGTGGGTTTTTGTTTGTCCACCCGCCTCTTGAGGATTGACCACAAGTTCTCAATGGGATTAAGGTCTGGGGAGTTTCCTGGCCACGGACCCAAAATATGAATGTATTTTTTCCCGAGTCACTTAGTTACAGAACTAGAGAGCAACGGAGAGAAGCAGCACCAGCAGTCCTGACACATGGCCCACATTCACAGCCGTCCGCCTGCCTGCCCTCTCCTCCCTCCCTGTCCTCTCATCCCCTCGCTTCTCCTTCCCTCTCCTCTCCTCTCCTCCCATGTCACTGCTGCTCTTCAGATAAAAAGCCCCTTTGTTTCCCAGGAGGGAGGGAGAGAGGAAGGGAGGGAGAAAGGAAGGGAGGTCTCTAGGCTGCACTGCCACGATGCAACCCATCATTTAACATGGAAAAGAGGACTTCCCCCCTGGCCTGTCATCTCCCCGCTGGCCTGTCATCCTCCGCTGGCCTGTCATCTCCCCCTGGCCTGTCATCTCCCCGCTGGCCTGTCATCTCCCCCTGGCCTGTCATCTCCCCACTGGCCTGTCATCTCCCCCTGGCCTGTCATCTCCCCCTGGCCTGTCCTCTCCCCCTGGCCTGTCATCCTCCACTGGCCTGTCATCTCCCCCTGGCCTGTCATCCTCCACTGGCCTGTCATCCTCCACTGGCCTGTCATCTCCCCGCTGGCCTGTCATCTCCCCCTGGCCTGTCATCTCCCCCTGGCCTGTCATCCTCCACTGGCCTGTCATCCCCACTGGCTTGTCATCTCCCCGCTGGCCTGTCATCCTCCCCTGGCCTGTCATCCCTTACTGGCCTGTCATCTCCCCGCTGGCCTGTCATCCTCCGCTGGCCTGTCATCCTCCACTGGCCTGTCATCTCCCCCTGGCCTGTCATCTCCCCGCTGGCCTGTCATCTCCCCCTGGCCTGTCATCTCCCTCTGGCCTGTCATCTCCCCGCTGGCCTGTCATCTCCCCCTGGCCTGTCATCTCCCCCTGGCCTGTCATCCTCCACTGGCCTGTCATCCTCCACTGGCCTGTCATCTCCCCGCTGGCCTGTCATCCTCCACTGGCCTGTCATCCCCACTGGCCTGTCATCTCCCCCTGGCCTGTCATCCCCACTGGCCTGTCATCTCCCCCTGGCCTGTCATCTCCCCCTGGCCTGTCATCTCCCCCTGGCCTGTCATCTCCCCCTGGCCCGTCATCCCCACTGGCCTGTCATCTCCCCGCTGGCCTGTCATCCTCCGCTGGCCTGTCATCCCCCCTGGCCTGTCATCCCTTACTGGCCTGTCATCCCTTACTGGCCTGTCATCTCCCCGCTGGCCTGTCATCCTCCGCTGGCCTGTCATCCTCCACTGGCCTGTCATCTCCCCTTGGCCTGTCATCCCCACTGGCCTGTCATCTCCCCCTGGCCTGTCATCTCCCCCTGGCCTGTCATCTCCCCCTGGCCTGTCATCTCCCCCTGGCCCGTCATCCCCACTGGCCTGTCATCTCCCCGCTGGCCTGTCATCCTCCGCTGGCCTGTCATCCCCCCTGGCCTGTCATCCCTTACTGGCCTGTCATCTCCCCGCTGGCCTGTCATCCCTTACTGGCCTGTCATCTCCCCGCTGGCCTGTCATCCTCCGCTGGCCTGTCATCCTCCACTGGCCTGTCATCTCCCCTTGGCCTGTCATCCCCCACTGGCCTGTCATCTCCCCCTGGCCTGTCATCTCCCCCTGGCCTGTCATCCCCCACTGGCCTGTCATCTCCCCCTGGCCTGTCATCTCCCCCTGGCCTGTCATCTCCCCTGGCCTGTCATCTCCCCCTGGCCTGTCATCCTCCACTGGCCTGTCATCTCCCCCTGGTCTGTCATCTCCCCCTGGCCTGTCATCCCCCCGCTGGCCTGTCATCCCCTCACTGGCCTGTCATCTCCCCCTGGCCTGTCATCTCCCCCTGGCCTGTCATCTCCCCCTGGCCTGTCATCCTCCGCTGGCCTGTCATCCCCGCTGGCCTGTCATCCCCGCTGGCCTGTCATCCCCGCTGGCCTGTCATCCCCACTGGCCTGTCATCTCCCCCTGGCCTGTCATCTCCCCCTGGCCTGTCATCCCCCACTGGCCTGTCATCTCCCCCTGGCCTGTCATCTCCCCCTGGCCTGTCATCTCCCCCTGGCCTGTCATCTCCCCCTGGCCTGTCATCCCCCACTGGCCTGTCATCTCCCCCTGGCCTGTCATCTCCCCCTGGCCTGTCATCTCCCCCTGGCCTGTCATCTCCCCCTGGCCTGTCATCTCCCCCTGGCCTGTCATCCTCCACTGGCCTGTCATCTCCCCCTGGTCTGTCATCTCCCCCTGGCCTGTCATCCCCCCCGCTGGCCTGTCATCCCCTCACTGGCCTGTCATCTCCCCCTGGCCTGTCATCTCCGCTGGCCTGTCATCCCCGCTGGCCTGTCATCTCCCCCTGGCCTGTCATCTCCCCCTGGCCTGTCATCTCCCCCTGGCCTGTCATCCCCGCTGGCCTGTCATCCTCCGCTGGCCTGTCATCCCCGCTGGCCTGGCTTTGCTTCAGTGCTCAAACACAGGGTCATCGGAGTCCACTACAGTGAGCGTGTCTGTGTAGTCCACTACAGTGAGCGTGTCTGTGTAGTCCACTACAGTGAGCGTGTCTGTGTAGTCCACTACAGTGAGCGTGTCTGTGTAGTCCACTACAGTGAACGTGTCTGTGTAGTCCACTACAGTGAGCGTGTCTGTGTAGTCCACTACAGTGAGCGTGTCTGTGTAGTCCACTACAGTGAGCGTGTCTGTGTAGTCCACTACAGTGAACGTGTCTGTGTAGTCCACTACAGTGAGCGTGTCTGTGTAGTCCACTACAGTGAACGTGTCTGTGTAGTCCACTACAGTGAGCGTGTCTGTGTAGTCCACTACAGTGAGCGTGTCTGTGTAGTCCACTACAGTGAGCGTGTCTGTGTAGTCCACTACAGTGAGCGTGTCTGTGTAGTCCACTACAGTGAGCGTGTCTGTGTAGTCCACTACAGTGAGCGTGTCTGTGTAGTCCACTACAGTGAACGTGTCTGTGTAGTCCACTACAGTGAGCGTGTCTGTGTAGTCCACTACAGTGAGCGTGTCTGTGCCATAGTTATATATACAGTTGAAGTCAGAAGTTTACATACACCTAAACTGGAAACATTTCAACTCAGTTTGTCCCAATTCCTGACATTAAATCCTCGTAACAATTCTCTGTTTTAGGTTTTGACTGACTGATACTGACTGTTACTTTTGATTTTGACCCCCCCTTTGTTCAGGGACACATTATTCAATTTCGGTTAGTCACATGTCTGTGGAACTTGTTCAGTTTATGTCTCAGTTGTTGAATCTTATTTTCATACAAACATTTACACGTTAAGTTTGCTGAAAATAAACGCCGTTGACAGCGAGAGGACGTTTATTTTTTGTTGTTGCCGAGTTTATATTCATATATCTGAAGACGGTAGACGAACATGTAAAACAACCATGTTTATTCCAATAGAAATACGTGCCATGTTTTTACCTTACATCGCGTTGTAGTAACAATATTATATTATTAAAAACGCCATATTAGCATCATCACTAAGTTTCTCTCTGGCGAATGAGGAGAGTAGATTTCATTTCAATGTTATTGTGTGAAATGTTCATTGATATACTCTGTATAGGCTGTGTGTGTGTGTGTGTGTCAGACCTGGGTTCAAACACTATTTGAAATAATTTCAATATTTTAACTGGGCTTGACTGATCTTGTCTGTTTAACCAGAATAATAGTCCCATCATCCAGGCAGGCCTAAAGCACTCCAGACACTCCAGGCAGGCCTAAAGCACTCCAGGCCTAAAGCACTCCAGGCAGGCCTAAAGCACTCCAGGCCTAAAGCACTCCAGACACTCCAGGCAGGCCTAAAGCACTCCAGGCAGGCCTAAAGCACTCCAGGCAGGCCTAAAGCACTCCAGGCACTCCAGGCAGGCCTAAAGCACTCCAGGCCTAAAGCAAACGATAAAAGTGTTTATCGTCAGATGGGGCCACAGTGTCTCCAGACCTCTCCTCTCTCAGCCTCTAGTCTTTATGCTGCAGTAGTTTATGTGTCGGGGGGCTAGGGTCAGTCTGTTATATCTGGAGTATTTCTCCTGCCTTATCCGGTGTCCAGTGTGAATTTAAGTGTGCTCTTTCCAATTCTCTCTTTCTCTCTCTCTTCTCTCGGAGGATCTGAGCCCTAGGACCATGCCCCAGGACTACCTGGCATGATGAATCCTTGTTGTCCCCACTCCATCTGGCCGTGCTGCTGCTCCAGTTTTCAACTGTTCTGCCTGCGGCTATGGAACCCTGACCTGTTCACCAGACATGCTACCTGTCCCAGACCTGCTGTTTTCAACTCACTAGAGACAGCAGGAGTGGGAGAGATACTCTTAATGATCGGCTATGAAAAGCCAACTGACATTTACTCCTGAGGTGCTGACTTGTTGCACCCTCGACAACTATGTGATTATTATTATTTGACCCTGCTGGTCATTTATGAACATTTGAACATCTTGGCCATGTTCTGTTATAATCTCCACCCGGCACAGCCAGAAGAGGACTGGCCACCCCTCAGAGCCTGGTTCCTCTCTAGGTTTCTTCCTAGAGTTCTGGCCTTTCTAGGGAGTTTTTCCTGGCCACCGTGCTTCTATATTGCTTGCTGTTTGGGGTTTTAGGCTGGGTTTCTGTACAGCACTTTGAGATATCAGCTGATGTAAGAAGGGCTTTATAAATACATTTGATTTGTTTGAAAGATTTCAAATAGTATTTGAACCCAGGTCTGGGGGGGTGCTGTGTGTGAAATTAATTTTCCCCATTAAAAAGATAGAGGAAGGAGGAGGAAGGAATGTACAGACAGACGGTGTCTCTCAAAGTCCTCTCCATCGCCGTCCTCACGTCCCTGTTAACGTACTGTGGGAGGAATCGGTGTTGAGAAACAACCCAATCCCAGACGGGCCCCTAGCGCCCTACGCCCTCTGAGTGGATTTGATTGGTATAAGCAATAGGGTGAAACTTCCCCCTAGCCTATCAGAGGGAAAGGGGGGTGGGGAACTACGACCATATTGATTGACCTAATAATTATAAATAATTTATTGATTGACACTGGTCAAATCATCTCAGATCCCCACGTGCGTCAGGTTTAGGTGATCGATTGGGACGACATCCACTAGTCCAAGTGCAGATAATTAATACAAACTAGCTGTGTGTTCTGTTCATACCCAGTACAAACCAGCTGTTTATTCTGTTCATACCCAGTACAAACCAGCTGTGTGTCCTGTTCATACCCAGTACAAACCAGCTGTGTGTCCTGTTCATACCCAGTACAAACCAGCTGTGTGTTCTGTTCATACCCAGTACAAACCAGCTGTGTGTTCTGTTCATACCCAGTACATCATTATACAAACCAGCTGTTTATTCTGTTCGTACCCAGTACATCATTATACAAACCAGCTGTTTATTCTGTTCGTACCCAGTACATCGTTATACAAACCAGCTGTTTATTCTGTTCGTACCCAGTACATCATTATACAAACCAGCTGTTTATTCTGTTCATACCCAGTACAAACCAGCTGTGTGTTCTGTTCGTACCCAGTACATCGTTATACAAACCAACTGTGTGTTCTGTTCATACCCAGTACATCGTTATACAAACCAGCTGTGTGTTCTGTTCATACCCAGTACATCGTTATACAAACCAGCTGTGTGTTCTGTTCGTACCCAGTACATCGTTATACAAACCAGCTGTGTGTTCTGTTCGTACCCAGTACATCGTTATACAAACCAGCTGTGTGTTCTGTTCATCACCAGTACAAACCAGCTGTGTGTTCTGTTCATCACCAGTACATCGTTATACAAACCAGCTGTGTGTTCTGTTCATCACCAGTACATCGTTATACAAACCAGCTGTGTGTTCTGTTCATCACCAGTACAAACCAGCTGTGTGTTCTGTTCATACCCAGTACATCGTTATAGATAAGGCATTCAGGCTAAGAGAGAAATGGTGATAGCCCAGACAGACAACAGACCCTCCTTCACCTTTCACTCCCAGGGTTTAGTCAGAGCAGGAGCCTGGTCTCTTCTCATGGACTACTGTAGTCTACAGGGTTTAGTCAGAGCAGGAGTCTGGTCTCTTCTCATGGACTACTGTAGTCTACAGGGTTTAGTCAGAGCAGGAGCCTGGTCTCTTCACATGGACTACTGTAGTCTACAGGGTTTAGTCAGAGCAGGAGCCTGGTCTCGTCACATGGACTACTGTAGTCTACAGGGTTTAGTCAGAGCAGGAGCCTGGTCTCGTCACATGGACTACTGTACTCTACAGGGTTTAGTCAGAGCAGGAGTCTGGTCTCTTCACATGGACTACTGTACTCTACAGGGTTTAGTCAGAGCAGGAGTCTGGTCTCTTCACATGGACTACTGTAGTCTACAGGGTTTAGTCAGAGCAGGAGCCTGGTCTCTTCACATGGACTACTGTAGTCTATAGGGTTTAGTCAGAGCAGGAACCTGGCCTGGTCTCTTCACATGGACTACTGTACTCTACTTGTCTTTGTCCTTTAAGCCTGTCAGCAGGGTTTACCTACTGTACCACCCAACTCCTCTTTCCCTTCACAGTCCCATTCCCCTGAGGGTGGTGAGTATAGTTCAGGGTCATGTTCATTCAGTCCCATTCCCCTGACAGTGGTAAGAATAGTTCAGGGTCATTCCCCTAAGGGTGGTAAGTATAGTTCAGGGTCATGTTCATTCAGTCCCATTCCCCTGAGGGTGGTAAGAATAGTTCAGGGTCATTCCCCTGAGGGTGGTAAGAATAGTTCAGGGTCATTCCCCTGAGGGTGGTAAGTATAGTTCAGGGTCATGTTCATTCAGTCCCATTCCCCTGAGGGTGGTAAGTATAGTTCAGGGTCATGTTCATTCAGTCCCATTCCCCTGAGGGTGGTAAGAATAGTTCAGGGTCATTCCCCTGAGGGTGGTAAGTATAGTTCAGGGTCATGTTCATTCGGGAACATGAGAAAAAAAATGCATTAACATTTTGCAGCATTTCTCATTGGACATATCCAGGTTCTCTCTCCTCGTTTCAGTCTGTTTTGTTCCGTTTGGTGCCTTATGAAAACGACCCGGGTTCAGTTCCTCTCGATCTGATCGATGTCCAGATCTCCTCCCAGCTGATACACATCCTTCCTGGTGCCAGTGGCTGCCCCTTCGGTCACGTCGTCGCAGACCGGGGAGCTCAGCCAATCCAGCTCCTCGATGGAGCTGGCTAGATCCTCCTCCCTAGAGACACTTGTGACAACTCCGCTATCTTTGGAGCTGGAGGTTGGCTCGTCCAATCCCTGATTGCCTGCAGAGGTAAAGTCAGTCTCACATTGGTCAGTGGTCCTCAGAGGGGGCGGGCCCTGGGTTGATTGATAGCTGTCGTCCCCAGTGATCCCAGGGCAGCTGAGGCTTTGGAAATTCCGAAGTTTCTGTGGATAGAAAAAATATATTTTTTTATATGAATTTGTTATGAATATTTATTTGGTCACACAGGAAAAAGAAACTAAAGCAAACCGTGACTGGACTGGGATAGAGAGGAGAGAGAACTACACAACATGCAGGATCCTGAACAGACATAGTCAGTCAGACCCCATGAACAGCATTGGCAGTTACTCTACAGTTGGTTTCCATGGAGATGCAATATTTTGCTGGCTTGACGGGACACTATTGGACTTGTTCAATAATAGCGGTTGAAGAAACACACAACTTGACCTTTTTAAATTGTTTGCTTTACCCAACAGTGCAGGAAAGATTTGAGCTAGCTATAGCAGACCAGATCCTCCTGAATTACAACACAGGTAAACCCATTATATTCGTCCCCTTCGAACCTGTGTCATCTTGGTCAGGTCCAGAGAAGGCCTCTGTTTGTGTGAGTCGGCTGGTCTCCTCCGCTTCATACCCATCTTCTTGTCGCTGAGGACGCAGGGCTGAGAGCGACTCCGGGCCAGCCCCCCCTGCCCAGCACGGCGCTTCATCTCTGGGGTGGAGTCTGGGGAGCTCAGGGGCGACGCCGGCACTCCCTGGATCTCTGGGAGGCAGATCTGTTCATGAGAGAGGTAGAGGAAGGGCCTGGGGGGCTCTGAGGACCGGGAGGAGTAAGAGGGAGGGGCTAAACCGCTGAAATAGGAAGGGCAGGAGGTGAAGCCAGTGAGATCCAGGGAGAGGGTGTTGGAGCGAGCTGGCAGGCTGAAGCTGAAGCTACGCTGCATGGCAGGGAACCCTAGCTGCTGAGAGCGTGTCCCTCCTCCTGATGCAAATCCTCTCTGGACACTTCCTCCGCTGTGGGATCGCCTCTTCGCCACAGCCGTCCACACCCCGGACCCCTGGGGCCTCCAGGTCGACGACCGGCCTCCCAGGTCCTCTGAGCAGGAGACGGAGCGGCACTGGCGTTTGGAGGGTGGAGCGGTGGAGGGTGAGGAGGCTACGGCGGCTGACGTCTCACCCAGGCTCAGGTCCTGTAGCAGGCTGGTGATGGCGCCCGGGATGGAGGTGATGCTGGTGGGACCCAGTCCTGCGTCTCTGACTGGGCTCGGGTAGTAGTGGGGGGGTAGAACCTCGGAGGGCAGGACATCCCACAGGTTCTCCAGGCAACAGGACTCCACTGAGGCTCTCTGGTGATGCAGCGCTCCACAACACCCCCGGCCCAGACCCACATCACCCCACCTGCTGCCGGTCTCTGCAACACAACATGGTAATAGTCAGGGGGGGGGACATATAGCCTACAACATGGTAATAGTCAGGGGGGGGGGGGGGGGACATATAGCCTACAACATGGTAATAGTCAGGGGGGGACGGGACATATAGCCTACAACACGGTAATAGTCAGGGGGGGGGGACATATAGCCTACAACACGGTAATAGTCAGGGGGGGGGGACATATAGCCTACAACATGGTAATAGTCAGGGGGGGGACATATAGCCTACAACACGGTAATAGTCAGGGGGGGGGACATATAGCCTACAACATGGTAATAGTCAGGGGGGGGGGACATATAGCCTACAACATGGTAATAGTCAGGGGGGGGGGGACATATAGCCTACAACATGGTAATAGTCAGGGGGGGGACATATAGCCTACAACATGGTAATAGTCAGGGGGGGGACATATAGCCTACAACACGGTAATAGTCAGGGGGGGGACATATAGCCTACAACATGGTAATAGTCAGGGCGGGGGGGGGGGAGGGGGGACATATAGCCTACAACACGGTAATAGTCAGGGGAGAGGGGGGGACATATAGCCTACAACATGGTAATAGTCAGGGGGGGGACATATAGCCTACAACATGGTAATAGTCAGGGCGGGGGGGGGGGAGGGGGGACATATAGCCTACAACACGGTAATAGTCAGGGGAGAGGGGGGGACATATAGCCTACAACATGGTAATAGTCAGGGGGGGGGGGGGGGACATATAGCCTACAACATGGTAATAGTCAGGGGGGGGGGACATATAGCCTACAACACGGTAATAGTCAGGGGAGGACATATAGCCTACAACATGGTAATAGTCAGGGGGGGGGGGGACATATAGCCTACAACATGGTAATAGTCAGGGGGGGGGGACATATAGCCTACAACATGGTAATAGTCAGGGGGGGGGGACATATAGCCTACAACACGGTAATAGTCAGGGGAGGACATATAGCCTACAACATGGTAATAGTCAGGGGGGGGGGACATATAGCCTACAACATGGTAATAGTCAGGGGGGGGACATATAGCCTACAACATGGTAATAGTCAGGGGGGGGACATATAGCCTACAACACGGTAATAGTCAGGGGGGGGGACATATAGCCTACAACACGGTAATAGTCAGGGGGGGGGACATATAGCCTACAACACGGTAATAGTCAGGGGGGGGGGACATATAGCCTACAACATGGTAATAGTCAGGGGGGGGGGACATATAGCCTACAACATGGTAATAGTCAGGGGGGGGGGACATATAGCCTACAACACGGTAATAGTCAGGGCGGGGGGGGGGAGGGGGGACATATAGCCTACAACACGGTAATAGTCAGGGGGGGAGGGGGGGACATATAGCCTACAACATGGTAATAGTCAGGGGGGGGGGGGGGGGACATATAGCCTACAACACGGTAATAGTCAGGGGGGGGGACATATAGCCTACAACACGGTAATAGTCAGGGGAGGACATATAGCCTACAACATGGTAATAGTCAGGGGGGGAGGGGGGGACATATAGCCTACAACATGGTAATAGTCAGGGGGGGGGGGGGACATATAGCCTACAACATGGTAATAGTCAGGGGGGGGGACATATAGCCTACAACACGGTAATAGTCAGGGGAGGACATATAGCCTACAACATGGTAATAGTCAGGGGAGAGGGGGGGACATATAGCCTACAACATGGTAATAGTCAGGGGGGGGACATATAGCCTACAACATGGTAATAGTCAGGGGGGGGGACATATAGCCTACAACACGGTAATAGTCAGGGGAGGACATATAGCCTACAACACGGTAATAGTCAGGGGAGGACATATAGCCTACAACATGGTAATAGTCAGGGGAGGGGACATATAGCCTACAACATGGTAATAGTCAGGGGAGAGGGGAGGACATATAGCCTACAACACGGTAATAGTCAGGGGAGGGGGACATATAGCCTACAACATGGTAATAGTCAGGGGAGAGGGGGGGACATATAGCCTACAACACGGTAATAGTCAGGGGGGGGGGACATATAGCCTACAACACGGTAATAGTCAGGGGAGGGGACATATAGCCTACAACATGGTAATAGTCAGGGGAGAGGGGGGGACATATAGCCTACAACACGGTAATAGTCAGGGGGGGGGGACATATAGCCTACAACACGGTAATAGTCAGGGCGGGGGGGGGGGGGGGGGGACATATAGCCTAAATCAAATCACATTTATTTGTCACATACACATGGTTAGCAGATGTTAATGCGAGTGTAGCGAAATGTAGCGAAATGCTTGTGCTTCTAGTTCCGACAATGCAGTAATAACCAACCTACAACATGGTAATAGTCAGGGGGGGGACATATAGCCTACAACATGGTAATAGTCAGGGGAGGACATATAGCCTACAACATGGTAATAGTCAGGGGGGAGGGGGGGACATATAGCCTACAACATGGTAATAGTCAGGGGGGGGACATATAGCCTACAACATGGTAATAGTCAGGGGGGGGGACATATAGCCTACAACACGGTAATAGTCAGGGGGGGGGACATATAGCCTACAACATGGTAATAGTCAGGGGGGAGGGGGGGACATATAGCCTACAACATGGTAATAGTCAGGGGAGGACATATAGCCTACAACATGGTAATAGTCAGGGGGGGGGGACATATAGCCTACAACACGGTAATAGTCAGGGGGAGGGGACATATAGCCTACAACACGGTAATAGTCAGGGGGGTGGGACATATAGCCTACAACATGGTAATAGTCAGGGGGGGGGGGGACATATAGCCTACAACATGGTAATAGTCAGGGGGGGGGGACATATAGCCTACAACATGGTAATAGTCAGGGGGGGGGGGGACATATAGCCTACAACATGGTAATAGTCAGGGGGGGGGGACATATAGCCTACAACATGGTAATAGTCAGGGGGGGGGGGGACATATAGCCTACAACATGGTAATAGTCAGGGGGGGGGGGGACATATAGCCTACAACATGGTAATAGTCAGGGGGGGGGGACATATAGCCTACAACATGGTAATAGTCAGGGGGGGGGGACATATAGCCTACAACATGGTAATAGTCAGGGGGGGGGGGGACATATAGCCTACAACATGGTAATAGTCAGGGGGGGGGGACATATAGCCTACAACATGGTAATAGTCAGGGGGGGGGGACATATAGCCTACAACACGGTAATAGTCAGGGGAGGACATATAGCCTACAACATGGTAATAGTCAGGGGGGGGGGACATATAGCCTACAACATGGTAATAGTCAGGGGGGGGACATATAGCCTACAACATGGTAA
The DNA here is from genome assembly GCF_013265735.2 of Oncorhynchus mykiss. Taxonomy (NCBI): domain Eukaryota; kingdom Metazoa; phylum Chordata; class Actinopteri; order Salmoniformes; family Salmonidae; genus Oncorhynchus; species Oncorhynchus mykiss. Next base: position 6,856,801 of record NC_048587.1, on the reverse strand, counting down.
TAGTCAGGGGGGGGACATATAGCCTACAACACGGTAATAGTCAGGGGGGGGGACATATAGCCTACAACACGGTAATAGTCAGGGGGGGGGACATATAGCCTACAACACGGTAATAGTCAGGGGGGGGGGACATATAGCCTACAACATGGTAATAGTCAGGGGGGGGGGACATATAGCCTACAACATGGTAATAGTCAGGGGGGGGGGACATATAGCCTACAACACGGTAATAGTCAGGGCGGGGGGGGGGAGGGGGGACATATAGCCTACAACACGGTAATAGTCAGGGGGGGAGGGGGGGACATATAGCCTACAACATGGTAATAGTCAGGGGGGGGGGGGGGGGACATATAGCCTACAACACGGTAATAGTCAGGGGGGGGGACATATAGCCTACAACACGGTAATAGTCAGGGGGGGAGGGGGGGACATATAGCCTACAACATGGTAATAGTCAGGGGGGGAGGGGGGGACATATAGCCTACAACATGGTAATAGTCAGGGGGGGGGGGGGACATATAGCCTACAACATGGTAATAGTCAGGGGGGGGGACATATAGCCTACAACACGGTAATAGTCAGGGGAGGACATATAGCCTACAACATGGTAATAGTCAGGGGAGAGGGGGGGACATATAGCCTACAACATGGTAATAGTCAGGGGGGGGACATATAGCCTACAACATGGTAATAGTCAGGGGGGGGGACATATAGCCTACAACATGGTAATAGTCAGGGGAGGACATATAGCCTACAACACGGTAATAGTCAGGGGAGGACATATAGCCTACAACATGGTAATAGTCAGGGGAGGGGACATATAGCCTACAACATGGTAATAGTCAGGGGGGGGGGACATATAGCCTACAACACGGTAATAGTCAGGGGAGGACATATAGCCTACAACATGGTAATAGTCAGGGCGGGGGGGGGGGGGGGGGACATATAGCCTAAATCAAATCACATTTATTTGTCACATACACATGGTTAGCAGATGTTAATGCGAGTGTAGCGAAATGTAGCGAAATGCTTGTGCTTCTAGTTCCGACAATGCAGTAATAACCAACCTACAACATGGTAATAGTCAGGGGGGGGACATATAGCCTACAACATGGTAATAGTCAGGGGAGGACATATAGCCTACAACATGGTAATAGTCAGGGGGGAGGGGGGGACATATAGCCTACAACATGGTAATAGTCAGGGGGGGGACATATAGCCTACAACATGGTAATAGTCAGGGGGGGGGACATATAGCCTACAACACGGTAATAGTCAGGGGGGGGGACATATAGCCTACAACATGGTAATAGTCAGGGGGGAGGGGGGGACATATAGCCTACAACATGGTAATAGTCAGGGGAGGACATATAGCCTACAACATGGTAATAGTCAGGGGAGGACATATAGCCTACAACACGGTAATAGTCAGGGGGGGGGACATATAGCCTACAACATGGTAATAGTCAGGGGGGACATATAGCCTACAACACGGTAATAGTCAGGGGGGGGGACATATAGCCTACAACACGGTAATAGTCAGGGGGAGGGGACATATAGCCTACAACACGGTAATAGTCAGGGGGGTGGGACATATAGCCTACAACATGGTAATAGTCAGGGGGGGGGGACATATAGCCTACAACATGGTAATAGTCAGGGGGGGGGGACATATAGCCTACAACACGGTAATAGTCAGGGGGGGGGGACATATAGCCTACAACATGGTAATAGTCAGGGGGGGGGGACATATAGCCTACAACATGGTAATAGTCAGGGGGGGGGGACATATAGCCTACAACACAACATGGTAATAGTCAGGGGGGGGGGGTGGACGTATAGACTACAACATGGTAATAGTCAGGGGGGGGGGGTGGACGTATAGACTACAACACAACATGGTAATAGTCACCCATAGGGTGGCGCACAATCGGCCCAGTGTCGTCCGGGTTTGGCCGGCCGTCATTATAAATAAGAATTTGTTCTTAACCGACTTGCCTAGTTAAATAAAAAAGGTTAAATCTTTTTAACATTTTTTAAAAATTACAAAAAAATAAGCTATCAAGGAAAGTTAGCCTGGTAGAAGTTAGCCGACTGGAAGCTAACGGTAATAGTGTTGTAGCCTGTGGGGACATTGTTCTGTGAACATTAATGAACAGTTTCAACAGGTCTACATGCCGTTTTACATGCGTGTCAACATCTGTGCAGCGCGAGCAGGGAACTAACAATGCAGCCAGACAGCTCTAGCAATGAATGAGGAAGTGCATACGGACTGGATCTGAAAATGGGCGCTGTGAAACCAGTGGGATGAACAAAACCCAGTCGGTGAATCGAACCTAACAGCTAAATTGGAAAGATTGGTGTGGCTGTACGTGGCTGTTATATGTATTTACTATGGATCCCCATTAGTTCCTGGGGTTTCCTATGGAGCCCCATTAGTTCCTGGGGTTTCCTATGGAGCCCCATTAGTTCCTGGGGTTTCCTATGGATCCCCATTAGTTCCTGGGGTTTCCTATGGATCCCCATTAGTTCCTGGGGTTTCCTATGGATCCCCATTAGTTCCTGGGGTTTCCTATGGATCCCCATTAGTTCCTGGGGTTTCCTATGGATCCCCATTAGTTCCTGGGGTTTCCTATGGATCCCCATTAGTTCCTGGGGTTTCCTATGGATCCCCATTAGTTCCTGGGGTTTCCTATGGATCCCCATTAGTTCCTGGGGTTTATTATGGATCCCCATTAGTTCCTGGGGTTTACTATGGATCCCCATTAGTTCCTGGGGTTTCCTATGGATCCCCATTAGTTCCTGGGGTTTCCTATGGATCCCCATTAGTTCCTGGGGTTTCCTATGGATCCCCATTAGTTCCTGGGGTTTCCTATGGATCCCCATTAGTTCCTGGGGTTTCCTATGGATCCCCATTAGTTCCTGGGGTTTACTATGGATCCCCATTAGTTCCTGGGGTTTCCTATGGATCCCCATTAGTTCCTGGGGTTTCCTATGGATCCCCATTAGTTCCTGGGGTTTCCTATGGAGCCCCATTAGTTCCTGGGGTTTCCTATGGAGCCCCATTAGTTCCTGGGGTTTCCTATGGATCCCCATTAGTTCCTGGGGTTTCCTATGGATCCCCATTAGTTCCTGGGGTTTCCTATGGATCCCCATTAGTTCCTGGGGTTTCCTATGGATCCCCATTAGTTCCTGGGGTTTCCTATGGATCCCCATTAGTTCCTGGGGTTTCCTATGGATCCCCATTAGTTCCTGGGGTTTCCTATGGATCCCCATTAGTTCCTGGGGTTTATTATGGATCCCCATTAGTTCCTGGGGTTTACTATGGATCCCCATTAGTTCCTGGGGTTTCCTATGGATCCCCATTAGTTCCTGGGGTTTCCTATGGATCCCCATTAGTTCCTGGGGTTTCCTATGGATCCCCATTAGTTCCTGGGGTTTCCTATGGATCCCCATTAGTTCCTGGGGTTTCCTATGGATCCCCATTAGTTCCTGGGGTTTCCTATGGATCCCCATTAGTTCCTGGTGTTTCCTATGGATCCCCATTAGTTCCTGGGGTTTCCTATGGATCCCCATTAGTTCCTGGGGTTTACTATGTGTAACGGATGTGAAACGGCTAGCTTAGTTAGCGTGGGCGCTAAATAGCGTTTCAATCGGTGATGTCACTTGCTCTGAGACCTTGAAGTAGTGGTTCCCCGTTTGCTCTGCAAGGGCCGCGGCTTTTGTGGAGCGATGGGTAACGATGCTTCGTAGGTGTCAGTTGTTGATGTGTGCAGAAGGTCCCTGGTTCGCGCCCGGGTATGGGCGAGGGGACGGTCTAAACTTATACTGTTACATATGGATCCCCATTAGTTCCTGGGGTTTATTATGGATCCCCATTAGTTCCTTTGGTTTATTATGGATCCCTATTAGTTGCAAGGCAGCAGCTACTCTTCCTGGGGTTTATTATGGATCCATATTAGCTGCAAGGCAGCAGCTACTCTTCCTGGGGTTTATTATGGATCCCTATTAGTTCCTGGGGTTTATTATGGATCCCTATTAGCTGCAAGGCAGCAGCTACTCTTCCTGGGGTTTATTATGGATCCCTATTAGTTCCTGGGGTTTATTATGGATCCCTATTAGTTCCTGGGGTTTATTATGGATCCCTATTAGCTGCAAGGCAGCAGCTACTCTTCCTGGGGTTTCCTATGGATCCCCATTAGTTCCTGGGGTTTCCTATGGGTCCCCATTAGTTCCTGGGGTTTCCTATGGGTCCCCATTAGTTCCTGGGGTTTCCTATGGATCCCCATTAGTTCCTGGGGTTTCCTATGGATCCCCATTAGTTCCTGGGGTTTCCTATGGATCCCCATTAGTTCCTGGGGTTTCCTATGGATCCCCATTAGTTCCTGGGGTTTCCTATGGATCCCCATTAGTTCCTGGGGTTTCCTATGGATCCCCATTAGTTCCTGGGGTTTCCTATGGATCCCCATTAGTTCCTGGGGTTTCCTATGGATCCCCATTAGTTCCTGGGGTTTACTATGGATCCCCATTAGTTCCTGGGGTTTACTATGGATCCCCATTAGTTCCTGGGGTTTCCTATGGATCCCCATTAGTTCCTGGGGTTTCCTATGGATCCCCATTAGTTCCTGGGGTTTCCTATGGATCCCCATTAGTTCCTGGGGTTTCCTATGGATCCCCATTAGTTCCTGGGGTTTCCTATGGATCCCCATTAGTTCCTGGGGTTTCCTATGGATCCCCATTAGTTCCTGGGGTTTCCTATGGATCCCCATTAGTTCCTGCCATGGCAGCAGCTACTCTTAATTCCAACTGAATCCATTATTAGGCTAAATTCAGAGCTGTTATTTGGTCTCGGGTAAATCGGAAACATCTCATCCTAGGTAAGCCAGCCACTCCTACAGCCATTATATCCACACTCACCCATGACTCCACAAGAGAAGAGTGCTGTCCCCTGAAGGCTCATGGTCTCTGCCTTGATCTGTGGAAACACAAGACATCACATCAGGAAACAACACCTGCCTTTGGGTTGGAAAGCCCCTCCGCCAAGTCACCTCCCCTCAACACTGGAGCTTAACGTTCTGTCACCAAGTCACCTCCCCTCAACACTGGAGCTTAACGTTCTGTCACCAAGTCACCTCCCCTCAACACTGGAGCTTAACGTTCTGTCACCAAGTCACCTCACCACTGGAGCTTAACGTTCTGTCACCAAGTCACCTCACCACTGGAGCTTAACGTTCTGTCACCAAGTCACCTCAACACTGGAGCTTAACGTTCTGTCACCAAGTCACCTCAACACTGGAGCTTACCGTTCTGTCACCAAGTCACCTCAACACTGGAGCTTAACGTTCTGTCACCAAGTCACCTCCCCTCAACACTGGAGCTTAACGTTCTGTCACCAAGTCACCTCACCACTGGAGCTTAACGTTCTGTCACCAAGTCACCTCACCACTGGAGCTTAACGTTCTGTCACCAAGTCACCTCAACACTGGAGCTTAACGTTCTGTCACCAAGTCCCCTCACCACTGGAGCTTAACGTTCTGTCACCAAGTCACCTCACCACTGGAGCTTAACGTTCTGTCACCAAGTCACCTCACCACTGGAGCTTAACGTTCTGTCACCAAGTCACCTCACCACTGGAGCTTAACGTTCTGTCACCAAGTCACCTCACCTCAACACTGGAGCTTAACGTTCTGTCACCAAGTCACCTCAACACTGGAGCTTAACGTTCTGTCACCAAGTCCCCTCAACACTGGAGCTTAACGTTCTGTCACCAAGTCACCTCTCCACTGGAGCTTAACGTTCTGTTACCAAGTCACCTCAACACTGGAGCTTAACGTTCTGTCACCAAGTCACCTCCCCTCAACACTGGAGCTTAACGTTCTGTCACCAAGTCACCTCCCCACTGGAGCTTAACGTTCTGTCACCAAGTCACCTCAACACTGGAGCTTAACGTTCTGTCACCAAGTCACCTCACCACTGGAGCTTAACGTTCTGTCACCAAGTCACCTCACCACTGGAGCTTAACGTTCTGTCACCAAGTCACCTCCCCACTGGAGCTTAACGTTCTGTCACCAAGTCACCTCCCCACTGGAGCTTAACGTTCTGTCACCAAGTCACCTCAACACTGGAGCTTAACGTTCTGTCACCAAGTCACCTCAACACTGGAGCTTAACGTTCTGTCACCAAGTCACCTCAACACTGGAGCTTAACGTTCTGTCACCAAGTCACCTCAACACTGGAGCTTAACGTTCTGTCACCAAGTCACCTCCCCTCAACACTGCAGCTTAGCGTTCTGTCACCAAGTCACCTCAACACTGGAGCTTAACGTTCTGTCACCAAGTCACCTCAACACTGGAGCTTAACGTTCTGTCACCAAGTCACCTCACCACTGGAGCTTAACGTTCTGTCACCAAGTCACCTCAACACTGGAGCTTAACGTTCTGTCACCAAGTCCCCTCACCACTGGAGCTTAACGTTCTGTCACCAAGTCACCTCACCACTGGAGCTTAACGTTCTGTCACCAAGTCACCTCACCACTGGAGCTTAACGTTCTGTCACCAAGTCACCTCACCACTGGAGCTTAACGTTCTGTCACCAAGTCACCTCACCTCAACACTGGAGCTTAACGTTCTGTCACCAAGTCACCTCCCCACTGGAGCTTAACGTTCTATCACCAAGTCACCTCTCCACTGGAGCTTAACGTTCTGTCACCAAGTCACCTCTCCACTGGAGCTTAACGTTCTGTCACCAAGTCACCTCCCCTCAACACTGGAGCTTAACGTTCTGTCACCAAGTCACCTCCCCACTGGAGCTTAACGTTCTGTCACCAAGTCACCTCACCACTGGAGCTTAACGTTCTGTCACCAAGTCACCTCAACACTGGAGCTTAACGTTCTGTCACCAAGTCCCCTCAACACTGGAGCTTAACGTTCTGTCACCAAGTCACCTCCCCACTGGGGCTTACCGTTCTGTCACCAAGTCACCTCACCTCAACACTGGAGCTTAACGTTCTGTCACCAAGTCACCTCAACACTGGAGCTTAACGTTCTGTCACCAAGTCCCCTCAACACTGGAGCTTAACGTTCTGTCACCAAGTCACCTCAACACTGGAGCTTAACGTTCTGTCACCAAGTCACCTCAACACTGGAGCTTAACGTTCTGTCACCAAGTCACCTCACCTCAACACTGGAGCTTAACGTTCTGTCACCAAGTCACCTCAACACTGGAGCTTAACGTTCTGTCACCAAGTCACCTCTCCTCACCACTGGAGCTTAACGTTCTGTCACCAAGTCCCCTCACCACTGGAGCTTAACGTTCTGTTACCAAGTCACCTCACCACTGGAGCTTAACGTTCTGTCACCAAGTCACCTCAACACTGGAGCTTAACGTTCTGTCACCAAGTCACCTCAACACTGGAGCTTAACGTTCTGTCACCAAGTCACCTCAACACTGGAGCTTAACGTTCTGTCACCAAGTCACCTCCCCACTGGGGCTTACCGTTCTGTCACCAAGTCACCTCCCCTCAACACTGGAGCTTAACGTTCTGTCACCAAGTCACCTCCCCACTGGGGCTTACCGTTCTGTCACCAAGTCACCAAGTCACCTCAACACTGGAGCTTAACGTTCTGTCACCAAGTCACCTCAACACTGGAGCTTAACGTTCTGTCACCAAGTCACCTCAACACTGGAGCTTAACGTTCTGTCACCAAGTCACCTCAACACTGGAGCTTAACATGCCGTCTGTACATACACAGCACTCTACACAATGAAACAGGAAGTGTAAGCTAGCATCCCCTACCCCCTAGAAATGTAATGCAAAGATATGGTCTACTGCAAACCACAGAAACAATAGTGTCTACCAGTGTGTGTGTGTGTGTGTGTGTGTGTGTGTGTGGTGTTTTTGTAGGTCTATGTAAATGTGGCATGAAAGAGGACGTTGGAGACTGCAGCTGTGGAATGGATTCCCCCTGGGCACATCTAAAATGGCGTCTTATCCACTACATATTGGCCCATAGGGCTCCGGATCTAAAATGGCGTCTTATCCACTACATATTGGCCCATAGGGCTCCGGACCAAAGTCATGTGACTGTATTAGAAATAGGGTGCCCTTTAAAAAGACACAGTCCTAGTAAGTCCAGTCTCCACTTTAAAAATTGAGGATCAGTCTCCTGAGACTGGGCATGACGATGACGTTTCACATGGACAGAGGGAAAACCTCATGTCCACATTACAGGGAGAATTTTCACTCTGAACACTTCCCTTCTCCGGTGAGAAAACATGAGTCAGAGTTGACCAGCCTTGTTGTTTCTAAAGGTTGAGTGATATAGTCCACTACTGTTGACCAGAACCCTATGGGCCCGGGCCAAAAGTAGTGGACTTTATAGATAACGGCCCTTTGTTTTTCAGAAGAGTAATGAATGGAAGGAAACAAGAGGCTTCCGGAATGGAAGGAAACAAGAGGCTTCCGGAATGGAAGGAAACAAGAGGCTTCTGGAATGGAAGGAAACACGAGGCTTCTGGAATGGAAGGAAACACGAGGCTTCCGGAATGGAAGGAAACACGAGGCTTCCAGAATGGAAGGAAACAAGAGGCTTCCGGAATGGAAGGAACTACATGACACAGCCTTCCTTCAGTCCCACTTCAGTTCAACCATGATTCAATGTGATAAAAACTATCCTTTTAAATCGAGTAATGTTCAGATAATGTAAGAGCGTTTTCCATCACTTCCTGAATGGAAATGATAGTAGGAGAAAGCAACCCAAGGGAAGTCGGGCCTAAGTCCATTAGTAAAAGCTTACAGCATCAAACCCAGCCGCAGTAATCACAGGAAGCATCCCAAATGGAACAGCCATATTCCCTTTATAGTGGAATAGGTTGATGGTCTGTATAGTGGAATAGCTTGATGGTCTGTATAGTGGAATAGCTTGATGGTCTGTATAGTGGAATAGCTTGATGGTCTGTATAGTGGAATAGGTTGATGGTCTGTATAGTGGAATAGGTTGATGGTCTGTATAGTGGAATAGGACAAATCTATCATTTATTATACTGTAAGGGCGTAAACTGTTCCATCTTTGGGATGGTGAAGAATGTGGCAGTGAGATTAGACGGCGTCAAGACGTTATTCTACACTGGGCTTGGTGTTTCCTACCAACTGACAGGATGGTTGACACTGGGCTTGGTGTTTCCTACCGACTGACAGGATGGTTAACACTGGGCTTGGTGTTTCCTACCGACTGACAGGATGGTTAACACTGGGCTTGGTGTTTCCTACCAACTGACAGGATGGTTAACACTGGGCTTGGTGTTTCCTACCAACTGACAGGATGGTTGACACTGGGCTTGGTGTTTCCTACCAACTGACAGGATGGTTGACACTGGGCTTGGTGTTTCCTACCAACTGACAGGATGGTTAACACTGAGCTTGGTGTTTCCTACCGACTGACAGGATGGTTAACACTGGGCTTGGTGTTTCCTACCGACTGACAGGATGGTTGACATCATACTGACTAAACACTGGGCTTGGTGTTTCCTACCAACTGACAGGATGGTTAACACTGGGCTTGGTGTTTCCTACCAGCTGACAGGATGGTTAACACTGGGCTTGGTGTTTCCTACCAGCTGACAGGATGGTTAACACTGGGCTTGGTGTTTCCTACCGACTGACAGGATGGTAAACACTGAGCTTGGTGTTTCCTACCGACTGACAGGATGGTAAACACTGAGCTTGGTGTTTCCTACCAACTGACAGGATGGTTGACACAGTACAAACATACAATCACATAGGATATATGCAAATAACAAAGTCATATACAAAGGTGTGTGTGTGTGTGTGTGTGTGTAGAATTCTCACCAGCTCCAAATCGGTCTCTTTGACTTTACATCGTCGACACCCGGCTTCTTTTCCAGTAATGTTGTGTAAATGATCACCATGGCAACGCCGCCCCACATCTCTGCTGCCACACTCTATTCCAGGGCATTTGGGCTGTGAACCTGGTTGGTGATGGAGGCCATCTTGACGATCCTCAGCACCTCCTGGAATGTCTACTTCCTGTCCCTCCTCTGTCGCAGGAGACAAAGGGATTAGAATCCTGTTCGTTTCTGGAGTTCAGGACCTTGTTTCTCAACAACCCTCAACCCTGACCTCAACCATGCCCCAGGAATACCTGACATGATGACTCCTTGCTGTCCCCAGTCCACCTGACCGTGCTGCTGCTCCAGTTTCAACTGTTCTGCCTTATTATTATTCGACCATGCTGGTCATTTATGAACATTTGAACATCTTGGCCATGTTCTGTTATAATCTCCACCCGGCACAGCCAGAAGAGGACTGGCCACCCCACATAGCCTGGTTCCTCTCTAGGTTTCTTCCTAGGTTTTGGCCTTTCTAGGGAGTTTTTCCTAGCCACCGTGCTTCTACACCTGCATTGCTTGCTGGTTTGGGGTTTTAGGCTGGGTTTCTGTACAGCACTTTGAGATATCAGCTGATGTACAAAGGGCTATATAAATACATTTGATTTGATGACCCAGCTGAACTGTGGGGCGGTCAGTCAGAATCCCTGAAGGGGCTTCCTCTCAAGGGGCTTCCTCTAAAGGGGCTTCCCCATAAGCCTGATCTAGGATCTGTTTGCAATGGAAATGACAGTGATCATGGGAGTTGGTGACACCGTACAAACTGATCTGGGACCAGACTACTGCATCTCTCCAGTGCTGATTTAAGCTCTCTGGCAGCTCAGCTCAGACAGACACAGTCATCAGTCTCATCAGAATTTGAGGTCTCCGACGACACACTCTTGTAGATACCAAAAAGGAGAAAAGCAGTGGTTGGACAAGATCCATTCATTCCAGAACCACAGTAGGAGATGAGGACTGCACAGAGGGAGGGGTCAGAGAGGAGGAGGACTGCACAGAGGGAGGGGTCAGAGAGGAGGAGGACTGCACAGAGGGAGGGGTCAGAGAGGAGGAGGACTGCACAGAGGGAGGGGTCAGAGAGGAGGAGGACTGCACAGAGGGAGGGGTCAGAGAGGAGGAGGACTGCACAGAGGGAGGGGTCAGAGAGGAGGAGGACTGCACAGAGGGAGGGGTCAGAGAGGAGGAGGACTGCACAGAGGGAGGGGTCAGAGAGGAGGAGGACTGCACAGAGGGAGGGGTCAGAGAGGAGGAGGACTGCACAGAGGGAGGGGTCAGAGAGGAGGAGGACTGCACAGAGGGAGGGGTCAGAGAGGAGGAGGACTGCACAGAGGGAGGGGTCAGAGAGGAGGAGGACTGCACAGAGGGAGGGGTCAGAGAGGAGGAGGACTGCACAGAGGGAGGGGTCAGAGAGGAGGAGGACTGCACAGAGGGAGGGGTCAGAGAGGAGGAGGACTGCACAGAGGGAGGGGTCAGAGAGGAGGAGGACTGCACAGAGGGAGGGGTCAGAGAGGAGGAGGACTGCACAGAGGGAGGGGTCAGAGAGGAGGAGGACTGCACAGAGGGAGGGGTCAGAGAGGAGGAGGACTGCACAGAGGGAGGGGTCAGAGAGGAGGAGGACTGCACAGAGGGAGGGGTCAGAGAGGAGGAGGACTGCACAGAGGGGTCAGAGAGGAGGAGGACTACACAGAGGGGTCTGAGAGGAGGAGGACTGCACAGAGGGGTCTGAGATGAGGACTACACAGAGGGGTCTGAGATGAGGAGGACTACACAGAGGGGTAAGAGATGAGGACTGCACAGAGGGGTCTGAGGAGGAGGACTGCACAGAGGGGTCTGAAGATAGCAGGAGATGAGATGAGGACTGCACAGAGGGGTTGGGTGAAGAGAGGGTCAGATGAATGACAGAACAACTGCAGAGAGGGGAGAGCTGGGGAGAGAGGATAGAGGGAGTAGAGAGCAGGGAGAGAGCTGTTGTCTGTGGAACAAAAGGCGCGTTGTCTTGATCATAGTGAACAGAGAGGAGAAACAATACGAGAGAGGAGAGAAGTCAGAATATAAACTCATCACAAGACTGCAGGGGGGCTGACTGACCATGGTGACCGTGTGATCTCCATCACTAGGCCTAACAGTGATCACATCAAGTCACAGCAACTTGAGCCGGGACGTCACACCATTTCCTGGTTGATAACATTCTACTAGGTTGCCAAATTGGTCTCCCGAGTGATGCAGTGGACTGTATCGCAACCGGGCCGTGATCGGGAGTCCCACAGGGCGGCGCACAATTGGCCCAGCGGCGTCCGGGTTAGAGTGTGTACCATCTAAACCGCTGGGAAATATCTTGTCAAATAAACAAAAATATTATATTTCTCATCCGTTTGAAACTGGTGTACAAAACCAAAAGATATTTAAGAACGTGAAGCCTAGAAATACACATAGAACAGATCTTACCGCTTCTTAGACTGGCTTTCAATAAGAACGACAGATCTATAACTCACATTTCTATGAGAATTTGATCAGGTCAGATTTGTTTTTATTATTATTATTTTTTTTACATATTGCAACTTTAAATATTTGTAATGCTTTTAAAAAAAGAGCTAAATTGGCTCTGGACTGGACACCAGCTGGTAACATGGGGCCCTCAGTAAGTTGACTGGACACCAGCTGGTAACATGGGGCCCTCAGTAAGTAGACTGGACACCAGCTGGTAACATGGGGCCCTCAGTAAGTAGACTGGACACCAGCTGGTAACATGGGGCCCTCAGTAAGTAGACTGGACACCAGCTGGTAACATGGGCCCCTCACTAAGTAGACTGGACACCAGCTGGTAACATGGGGCCCTCAGTAAGTAGACTGGACACCAGCTGGTAACATGGGGCCCTCAGTAAGTAGACTGGACACCAGCTGGTAACATGGGGCCCTCAGTAAGTAGACTGGACACCAGCTGGTAACATGGGGCCCTCAGTAAGTTGACTGGACACCAGCTGGTAACATGGGGCCCTCAGTAAGTAGACTGGACACCAGCTGGTAACATGGGGCCCTCAGTAAGTAGACTGGACACCAGCTGGTAACATGGGGCCCTCAGTAAGTAGACTGGACACCAGCTGGTAACATGGGGCCCTCAGTAAGTAGACTGGACACCAGCTGGTAACATGGGGCCCTCAGTAAGTAGACTGGACACCAGCTGGTAACATGGGGCCCTCAGTAAGTAGACTGGACACCAGCTGGTAACATGGGGCCCTCAGTAAGTAGACTGGACACCAGCTGGTAACATGGGGCCCTCACTAAGTGGACTGGACACCAGCTGGTAACATGGGGCCCTTAGTAAGTAGACTGGACACCAGCTGGTAACATGGGGCCTCAGTAAGTAGACTGGACACCAGCTGGTAACATGGGGCCCTCACTAAGTAGACTGGACACCAGCTGGTAACATGGGGCCCTCACTAAGTAGACTGGACACCAGCTGGTAACATGGGCCCTCAGTAAGTAGACTGGACACCAGCTGGTAACATGGGGCCCTCACTAAGTGGACTGGACACCAGCTGGTAACATGGGGCCCTCAGTAAGTAGACTGGACACCAGCTGGTAACATGGGGCCCTCACTAAGTAGACTGGACACCAGCTGGTAACATGGGGCCCTCAGTAAGTAGACTGGACACCAGCTGGTAACATGGGGCCCTCACTAAGTGGACTGGACACCAGCTGGTAACATGGGGCCCTCACTAAGTAGACTGGACACCAGCTGGTAACATGGGGCCCTCAGTAAGTAGACTGGACACCAGCTGGTAACATGGGGCCCTCAGTAAGTAGACTGGACACCAGCTGGTAACATGGGGCCCTCAGTAAGTAGACTGGACACCAGCTGGTAACATGGGGCCCTCAGTAAGTAGACTGGACACCAGCTGGTAACATGGGGCCCTCAGTAAGTAGACTGGACACCAGCTGGTAACATGGGGCCCTCAGTAAGTAGACTGGACACCAGCTGGTAACATGGGGCCCTCAGTAAGTAGACTGGACACCAGCTGGTAACATGGGGCCCTCACTAAGTGGACTGGACACCAGCTGGTAACATGGGGCCCTCAGTAAGTAGACTGGACACCAGCTGGTAACATGGGGCCCTCAGTAAGTAGACTGGACACCAGCTGGTAACATGGGGCCCTCAGTAAGTAGACTGGACACCAGCTGGTAACATGGGGCCCTCACTAAGTGGACTGGACACCAGCTGGTAACATGAGGCCCTCAGTAAGTAGACTGGACACCAGCTGGTAACATGAGGCCCTCAGTAAGTAGACTGGACACCAGCTGGTAACATGGGGCCCTCAGTAAGTAGACTGGACACCAGCTGGTAACATGGGGCCCTCAGTAAGTAGACTGGACACCAGCTGGTAACATGGGGCCCTCACTAAGTAGACTGGACACCAGCTGGTAACATGGGGCCCTCACTAAGTAGACTGGACACCAGCTGGTAACATGGGGCCCTCAGTAAGTAGACTGGACACCAGCTGGTAACATGGGCCCCTCACTAAGTAGACTGGACACCAGCTGGTAACATGGGGCCCTCACTAAGTAGACTGGACACCAGCTGGTAACATGGGGCCCTCACTAAGTAGACTGGACACCAGCTGGTAACATGGGGCCCTCACTAAGTAGACTGGACACCAGCTGGTAACATGGGGCCCTCACTAAGTAGACTGGACACCAGCTGGTAACATGACAGACTGTAAAAACTAAAGTAACCAAGGGACAGGGCACATTAATAAACAGGTCTGTCAACGTGCCAGTTTTAACCAGCGAGCCTCTCGACAGCGGTAGACAGGGGGCGTTAGAAGTTGTGACGTCTCTCTGGGCTTGATGTGCGATGGAGAACGGAGACCAAGACTTCTTCCTCTGTGGTCACAGTCAGCCTTTCAAACAGCGGCATTTCTGAGGTGTGTGAAGTTGCTGAAACGGCGAAGGCCGTCGCACTGAAAACACCAGAGAGAAACAACTGGGTCTAGAGGAAACCACAGTGCCAAATGAGGACAGGAGGATGGATATACACAACAGTGTAGAATGCTCTGAGCCGAGTCACCCTGGGGGCTGATCGGAGGAGAGCCGAGTCACCCTGGGGGCCGATCGGAGGAGAGCCGAGTCACCCTGGGGGCCGATTGGAGGAGAGCCGAGTCACCCTGGGGGCCGATCGGAGGAGAGCCGAGTCACCCTGGGGGCCGATCGGAGGAGAGCCGAGTCACCCTGGGGGCCGATCGGAGGAGAGCCGAGTCACCCTGGGGGCCGATCGGACCAGGTCGCAGTTGTAAATGAGAACTTGTTCTCAACTGGCCTACCTGGTTAAATAAAAATAAAACTACTGGTCATTAGTAGAAAGCAAACTACTGACCAGAAGCTGTAAGCAGCAAATCTAATGTACAACTTTTAAAAAGGGATAATGTGAGAATCTGGCTAGTTAGCATTGGCTCTCAAAACCACCCCTTACTTCCTTCATACTGCACACAGAGACAAAAACAAAACGCTACCCACTAGTTCATCTGACGCCGGGTCCCGCCAGAGCCCCGCCAGAGCCCCGGCCGTGTCCCGCCAGAGCCCCGCCAGAGCCCCGGCCGTGTCCCGCCAGAGTCCCGGGGACTGGGTCAAACCGTCTCAGGATTGTAGCCCTCGTCTGTACTGTAGCCTAATCCTAGTGTCTGCTAGCTAGGCAGTGCGCCTGCCTACCTGAGGAAGGCCCAACAACTTCATCCCAGGTGATGAAGTCTAGCCCAAATCACCCATTTATGCTACTGCTAGCTGGTGATCAAGTAGCCTGGTCCCAGATCAGCTTCTGCCATCCTCTAAGGTCATTGTCATAAGTGTGAGAATGACCATAGGAGTTGGCAAAACAGATCTGGGACCAGACTAGGAGGCTAGTGCTTGAGAGGAACCAGTCATGTTTCCTGAAAAGTCTCTACTAGCTAACTCTGTTCCTATTGGCTGCTGGTGTATTTCTTTCAGCGCTGCTTTCAGCTTGAAAAAGGATCCACACGTCCATCTCATGCCCATTGGTTCATAGGCCCTAGACGTCTTCCTATGTCCTGATGGTCTATGTTGACATGGTATGTAGTACAGGACAGGAACAGAGGGAACAATGAAAAGACTGAGGAAAGAAAACCAGCTCAGACCGGTTCAGACCTTTGGTTGCTGCATCAGCAAATCACTGTTGTGAAATGAAAATACCCGTACCTTGAGACTTGAAAAGTTAGGCCTGGGGTCGGGGGAACGTGTTGTAGGATACAGAACCTTGAGAAGTTAGGCCTGGGTTCGGTGAACGTGTTGTAGGATACAGAACCTTGAGAAGTTAGGCCTGGGTTCGGTGAACGTGTTGTAGGATACAGAACCTTGGCAGTTAGGCCTGGGGTCGGTGAACGTGTTGTAGTAAAATTTGTCAAAGCAGGATTTGTGGTGGTTACAGTGCTCTGGAGATAACAGTACATCAATTAGTCCTATTGTTTGGCAGGCTATATGCTATAGGCTAACCAAACCACATTACAGAGAGGAGACAACTGGGCATCATCTTGTGTTTCCCCGAAGTTGACTTGGGGACACGACACTATAACTCTCCCATTTGAATGCCAGTCTACCAAACCGAAACATCTAGGTTGGATGCACCCTCACCTTGCGGTGCTGCGAGCTACACTACTTCTTATAAAACTATAAGGACTCTAAGAGGGCTCCAGCTATGCATCTGGTTCTAACTTGCTAGCTAAGCGGCTAGATGTCAACATCAAGCTTCTTGGTTACAGCAGAGATATTCAACCCCCCCCTTCTGGAGCAAGTTCCCCTGTTGCCTAAATTGTTTTGTGCGTCAAAAACAATGAGCCGTGTCAGAGAGACTAGTGGAACACAGTAATGGTTTAGGAGACCCGGAGCCGTGTCAGAGACTAGTGGAACACAGTAATGGTTTAGGAGACCCTGAGCCGTGTCAGATACTAGTGGGACACAGTAATGGTTTAGGAGGCCCTGAGCCGTGTCAGAGACTAGTGGAACACAGTAATGGTTTAGGAGGCCCTGAGCCGTGTCAGAGACTAGTGGAACACAGTAATGGTTTAGGAGACCCTGAGCCGTGTCAGAGACTAGTGGGACACAGTAATGGTTTAGGAGGCCCTGAGCCGTGTCAGAGACTAGTGGGACACAGTAATGGTTTCATAAGCATGCAGCTGCCCCAGCCACTTACCATAAACACAAAGACCCACCCAGCAAGCCTATGCATGGCAGCCAAGGCAGAGAGGCCTGCTTTTAGTGGGTTTACTTTATATAAAGAAGGCCTACAGCCTGCAATAGCAGCACTGTATGTGGGTTAGGAAACAACAGCACCAGCACCGGGTGGGTCAGGAAGCAGCAACAACGGCACCGGGTGGGTTAGGAAGCAGCAACAACGGCACCGGGTGGGTTAGGAAGCAGCAACAACGGCACCGAGTGGGTTAGGAAACAGCAACAACGGCACCGGGTGGGTTAGGAAACAGCAACAACGGCACCGGGTGGGTTAGGAAGCAGCAACAACGGCACCGGGTGGGTTAGGAAACAGCAACAACGGCACCGGGTGGGTTAGGAAACAGCAACAACGGCACCGGGTGGGTTAGGAAACAGCAACAACGGCACCGGGTGGGTTAGGAAACAGCAACAACGGCACCGGGTGGGTTAGGAAGCAGCAACAACGGCACCGGGTGGGTTAGGAAACAGCAACAACGGCACCGGGTGGGTTAGGAAACAGCAACAACGGCACCGGGTGGGTTAGGAAACAGCAACAACGGCACCGGGTGGGTTAGGAAACAGCAACAACGGCACCGGGTGGGTTAGGAAACAGCAACAACGGCACCGGGTGGGTTAGGAAACAGCAACAACGGCACCGGGTGGGTTAGGAAACAGCAACAACGGCACCGGGTGGGTTAGGAAACAGCAACAACGGCACCGGGTGGGTTAGGAAACAACGGCACCGGGTTGGTTGACGTCTACACAGGCCTCCATGGTTCAGAAACAAGAGAATGGCGGAGGTCTTTAAAAACAACATGTCTTTCCACCAGCCCTGTCAATGTCTACATGAATATTCATGCCCGTTAAAGTAACAGGGCCAACCTACACTGCAGGTAGAGCAGGCCTATTGATACCATGGGAAGGCTGCATCCTATTCCCCTATAATCGTCCACTACTTTGAGCCCTATGGGCCCAAAAGTAGTGCACTATAAAAGGGAACAGGGCACCATTTAGGACACAGGCCTTAAGCCTAACATTTTAGAAAAGTGACTTGTCGGCATTAGGCCAAATATCTCATCCAAGGGAAGATGAGGTACTGTGAGAGAGACTCTAGAGACACTCCCAAACAACCTTTAAAAAATAAAATAAAAAAGTCTAACTGCATTGTCACTGACCTATTTAAATAGTGTACATGGACAAAAACCCACTAGAGTCATCTCAACATTCAGTTCCTGCTGCCTCAGCTAAAAACGGAGCCTTATGACTGTAACAACTAAACCACAACTGACAACATATTCTACCAGCCAGCCGTGATAAAGATCAAGAGGTGTAAGACCACATGTTTAATGTACGACTCAAACGCCTGGCTGTTTACCATGAACGACCCACTCTCTCTCTCTCTCTCTCTCTGGCTCCTGTTTACCATGAACGATTTTTTTTCTCTCTCTCTCTCTCTCTCAATGAATATGACAAGGCTTAACTAGCTAAATACGACCCAAGCAACCCACAAACTATCTAGGCCTGACTGTTTACCATGAACGATCCCCCCTCTCTCTCTGGCTCCACTTCCTCAATGAACATGACAAGGCTTAACTAGCTAAATTACAGCCCAAGCAACCCACATAAACTATCTAGGTCCGGTTGTTTCCAAAGTCCCTCTGATAAAGGAAAGAAGTTTGGCAGGCAGGCTGGTGTTGCAGAAGCCCACCGAATGTTACAATGAGGCTATAGAGCACGCACACATTTTAACCTTGAGGGGGAAAGGGCCACAAACTGCTATATACTATCTAGGTCTGGTTGTTTCCAAAGTCCCTCTGATAAAGGAAAGAAGTTTGGCAGGCAGGCTGGTGTTGCAGAAGCCCACCGAATGTTACAATGAGGCTATAGAGCACGCACACATTTTAACCTTGAGGGGGAAAGGGCCACAAACTGCTATATACTGTAGTAACACAATATGAAGAGACCTGCTTCTAAAATCTCTCTCAGCAAAAAAAAAAAAGTACAGTATTGAGATACAAGCTAAATATCATGGTCCTTCCACATCGTTGTTATGGAGAAAGTTGAATAGCAAGCCGACATCCTGTCGTTGACCACATTACAGCTGCACGTTATATTGGATAGCATGTCAACCCGACCTACCTGAGAGGAACATTATCCATTATGAACATTCTCTAATGCTAAAATAAGTTCTGAATAAGTTGAAATGATAACATCTATAAAAACGCTGCTTGATACTTTATATGGCCCAAAGATATATGTTCCTGTCACACGGGATCTGCTTGTCAAACTCACGGGATGAAAACGATACTAACAATGCGCCCGATTAATTACAACAACCATTCAAAAGTTTTAAAAAACAACAACTCTCGTATTTCCTACAGTTCATTGCGGGTTGATTTTGATTTAAAGGGGAAACGCAGCAGTACAGAAGCCCGAGTTCAGACACATCTCTCCTCTCGTCAACACAATGACATGGTTTAGAAAACAGAAAGGCATCTCACAGAGCAGGACTTTCCAACATAACACCACTAGCTAGCAGACTGCTATAGTAGAGGCCCTGGTTGTCATGGGCAGCCCGTAACAACTAGTTACTACTGAGTCCAAGTTATGTTCCTCGAAGGCAGAGGCAGTAAACACATTTTAGTTGTTTTTTTTTTACAGAAAAGTGTTATTCGCAGTACAATAAAGAGCATTCAACCTCCATTTCTTTGACAGTTGTGGGAAAAAGGTTGCTACGTTTCATCACATCAATTGCTAATTAAAATGTTACAATTTTAATCAAACAACTACCTCATGAACATCTTCACTAGCATGCCGGTTGTTTTTCTATACTTTACTAACTAGGCTGCACAACCGGCTGGACAAAGTAGAGCAAAGTAGAAAACGTTGTAGCTGACTTTTTCTAACTTTCTTACATAATAACAGTTTCCTTCCTATCAGAAGACATAGTTACATTGCAAGCTTAATGACTGAATAAAATAACTTGTTAAATCGTACAAACACAATTATTGCTTTAACATAAGCCTACATCGGGGTACGCATGTTTACTAGTAGCTAGCTTTTTATGCAGCCTGCTAGATGGCTTAGTAGTTAGCAGCACAGTCAACTAGATGGCTTGGTAGCTAGATGCACAGTCAGCTAGATGGCTTGGAAGCTAGATGCACAGTCAGCTAGATGGCTTGGTAGCTAGATGCACAGTCAGCTAGATGGCTTGGTAGCTAGATGCACAGTCAGCTAGATGGCTTGGTAGTTAGCTGCACAGTCAGCTAGATGGCTTGGTAGTTAGCAGCACAGTCAGCTAGATGGCTTGGTAGCTAGATGCACAGTCAACTAGATGGCTTGGTAGCTAGATGCACAGTCAGCTAGATGGCTTGGTAGCTAGCAGCACAGTCAGCTAGATGGCTTGGTAGCTAGATGCACAGTCAACTAGATGGCTTGGTAGCTAGCAGCACAGCCAGCTAGATGGCTTGGTAGTTAGCAGCACAGCCAGCTAGATGGCTTGGTAGTTAGCAGCACAGCCAGCTAGATGGCTTGGTAGTTAGCAGCACAGTCTGCTAGATGGCTTGGTAGCTAGCAGCACAGTCAGCTAGATGGCTTGGTAGCTAGCAGCACAGTCAGCTAGATGGCTTGGTAGCTAGATGCACAGTCAGCTAGATGGCTTGGTAGCTAGATGCACAGTCAGCTAGATGGCTTGGTAGTTAGCTGCACAGTCAGCTAGATGGCTTGGTAGTTAGCAGCACAGTCAGCTAGATGGCTTGGTAGCTAGATGCACAGTCAACTAGATGGCTTGGTAGCTAGATGCACAGTCAACTAGATGGCTTGGTAGCTAGATGCACAGTCAGCTAGATGGCTTGGTAGCTAGCAGCACAGTCAGCTAGATGGCTTGGTAGCTAGATGCACAGTCAACTAGATGGCTTGGTAGCTAGCAGCACAGCCAGCTAGATGGCTTGGTAGTTAGCAGCACAGCCAGCTAGATGGCTTGGTAGTTAGCAGCACAGCCAGCTAGATGGCTTGGTAGTTAGCAGCACAGTCTGCTAGATGGCTTGGTAGCTAGCAGCACAGTCAGCTAGATGGCTTGGTAGCTAGCAGCACAGTCAGCTAGATGGCTTGGTAGCTAGATGCACAGTCAGCTAGATGGCTTGGTAGCTAGATGCACAGTCAGCTAGATGGCTTGGTAGTTAGCAGCACAGTCAGCTAGATGGCTTGGTAGTTAGCAGCACAGTCAGCTAGATGGCTTGGTAGTTAGCTGCACAGTCAGCTAGATGGCTTGGTAGTTAGCAGCACAGTCAGCTAGATGGCTTGGTAGCTAGATGCACAGTCAACTAGATGGCTTGGTAGCTAGATGCACAGTCAGCTAGATGGCTTGGTAGCTAGCAGCACAGTCAGCTAGATGGCTTGGTAGCTAGATGCACAGTCAACTAGATGGCTTGGTAGCTAGCAGCACAGCCAGCTAGATGGCTTGGTAGTTAGCAGCACAGCCAGCTAGATGGCTTGGTAGTTAGCAGCACAGCCAGCTAGATGGCTTGGTAGTTAGCAGCACAGTCTGCTAGATGGCTTGGTAGCTAGCAGCACAGTCAGCTAGATGGCTTGGTAGCTAGCAGCACAGTCAGCTAGATGGCTTGGTAGCTAGATGCACAGTCAGCTAGATGGCTTGGTAGCTAGATGCACAGTCAGCTAGATGGCTTGGTAGTTAGCTGCACAGTCAGCTAGATGGCTTGGTAGTTAGCAGCACAGTCAGCTAGATGGCTTGGTAGCTAGATGCACAGTCAACTAGATGGCTTGGTAGCTAGATGCACAGTCAACTAGATGGCTTGGTAGCTAGATGCACAGTCAGCTAGATGGCTTGGTAGCTAGCAGCACAGTCAGCTAGATGGCTTGGTAGCTAGATGCACAGTCAACTAGATGGCTTGGTAGCTAGCAGCACAGCCAGCTAGATGGCTTGGTAGTTAGCAGCACAGCCAGCTAGATGGCTTGGTAGTTAGCAGCACAGCCAGCTAGATGGCTTGGTAGTTAGCAGCACAGTCTGCTAGATGGCTTGGTAGCTAGCAGCACAGTCAGCTAGATGGCTTGGTAGCTAGCAGCACAGTCAGCTAGATGGCTTGGTAGCTAGATGCACAGTCAGCTAGATGGCTTGGTAGCTAGATGCACAGTCAGCTAGATGGCTTGGTAGTTAGCTGCACAGTCAGCTAGATGGCTTGGTAGTTAGCAGCACAGTCAGCTAGATGGCTTGATAGCTAGATGCACAGTCAACTAGATGGCTTGGTAGCTAGATGCACAGTCAACTAGATGGCTTGGTAGCTAGATGCACAGTCAGCTAGATGGCTTGGTAGCTAGCAGCACAGTCAGCTAGATGGCTTGGTAGCTAGATGCACAGTCAACTAGATGGCTTGGTAGCTAGCAGCACAGCCAGCTAGATGGCTTGGTAGTTAGCAGCACAGCCAGCTAGATGGCTTGGTAGTTAGCAGCACAGCCAGCTAGATGGCTTGGTAGTTAGCAGCACAGTCTGCTAGATGGCTTGGTAGCTAGCAGCACAGTCAGCTAGATGGCTTGGTAGCTAGCAGCACAGTCAGCTAGATGGCTTGGTAGTTAGCAGCACAGTCAGTTAGATGGCTTGGTAGTTAGCAGCACAGCCAGCTAGATGGCTTGGTAGTTAGCAGCACAGTCAGCTAGATGGCTTGGAAGTTAGCAGCACAGTCAGCTAGATGGCTTGGTAGCTAGATGCACAGTCAGCTAGATGGCTTGGTAGTTAGCAGCACAGCCAGCTAGATGCACAGTCAGCTAGATGGCTTGGTAGCTAGATGCACAGTCAGCTAGATGGCTTGGTAGTTAGCTGCACAGCCAGCTAGATGGCTTGGTAGCTAGCATCACAGCCAGCTAGATGGCTTGGTAGCTAGCAGCACAGCCAGCTAGATGGCTTGGTAGCTAGCAGCACAGCCAGCTAGATGGCTTGGTAGTTAGCAGCACAGCCAGCTAGATGGCTTGGTAGTTAGCAGCACAGCCAGCTAGATGGCTTGGTAGTTAGCAGCACAGTCAGCTAGATGGCTTGGTAGTTAGCAGCACAGCCAGCTAGATGGCTTGGTAGTTAGCAGCACAGTCAGCTAGATGGCTTAGTAGTTAGCAGCACAGTCAGCTAGATGGCTTGGTAGTTAGCAGCACAGTCAGCTAGATGGCTTGGTAGTTAGCAGCACAGTCAGCTAGATGGCTTGGTAGTTAGCAGCACAGTCAGCTAGATGCATTGGAAGTTAGCTGAACAGCCTGCTAGATGGCTTGGTAGTTAGCTGCACAGCCTGCTAGATGGCTTGGTAGTTAGCTGCACAGCCTGCTAGATGGCTTGGTAGTTAACTGCACAGCTACTTATTCTACTACCTAGAATCTCATAGCTAAAATGTATAACTATAGTAGCTAAACAGTGTTACAACTCACGAGAATTAAGCTGCACATCTCGATGGGTCCCAATGTCTGTCTGACTCCCACACCAACTTACAGTTCGAAATGCAGAATCATCTTCCAAATGTTTTTTGTTGCAAAAAACATAGCTACTGCAACAACAACAAGACAAAGCATTGAGTTCAAACTTCCCGTGCTGCATGGACACACACCCAGGGGACTGAACTCTCACAACTACCAGACATTGAGCCAGTGTCTGAATTTACACGCTGTGACGACATGCACTTTGGAGCGAACCATTTATGAGTCGTAGGGGTGGTCGGGTTTACTCATTAAATATCATGATATTAAGGTTGTCGCGCATTTAGATATACATTATGTGGTTATGACTGTTTTGATACGGTCAATAATCAAAAGTATGTAAAGATAGTGAGAGATACTGTATCAGACTTTACCGATCACATAGCGGCCGCCTCACCTTAACGATGGTCTCATCCGCACCGCAGTAATCGAAAGCACATAAAAAAATAAGTCCGATTTAAAGGTTTGTAATAGTTGTTGACTGACCGTAAACAACTTTGTGAAAAAGTAGGTCATATGTACAAGGATTACACAATGCACATGTATGTGTAAACCACGATAAAGGATTATGTTATGGGTTGGGATGATGTCACTAGAATACCACCAGATATTTGCATAATGTTATGCAGTATGTCAATAGAACACTTGTTTTTAGTCCAGGAAAAGTTGCAAATGTGGTCCAATTTATTTGAGGGTTAACTTCAATTCACCACTAGTCATGTTTCATTATTTATCCTTGATTAGAGGAGTAACGGAACGCCAATTCTAAATAAAAAAAATACTTCCTAACAGCTTCTACCCTCAAGCCATAAGACTCTTGAGGACTATTTGCGTATTCCTGTCTGGTGGTAATGGGGCTACCATGGGTGTACCAGGGTACACGTCAGTGTTCATACCTTTCTGTGTGGCGGTAATGGGGTTACCGTGGTAACACGTCAGAGTGTTCATACCTTCCTGTCTGGTGGTAATGGGGTTACCGGGGTAACATATGAGAGAGTTCATACCTTCCTGTGTGCTGGTAATGGGGTTACCGTGGTAACACATCGGAGTGTTCATACCTTCCTGTGTGGTGGTAATGGGGTTACCGTGGTAACATGTCAGCGTGGGCATACCTTCCTGTCTGGTGTCCCATGTACAACAGGAGTTCTCTGATCCTGGTCCAGAACACACAGGTTTCCTCCCTCCCCATATTGACTGATCCTGGTCCAGAATACACAGGGTTTCTCCCTCCCCCATATTGACTGATCCTGGTCCAGAATACACAGGGTTTCTCCCTCCCCCATATTGACTGATCCTGATCCTGGTTCAGAATACACAGGGTTTCTCCCTCCCCATATTGACTGATACCTGATCCTGGTTCAGAATACACAGGGTTTCTCCCTCCCCATATTGACTGATCCTGGTCCAGAATACACAGGGTTTCTCCCTCCCCATATTGACTGATCCTGGTCCAGAATACACAGGGTTTCTCCCTCCCCATATTGACTGATCCTGGTCCAGAATACACAGGGTTTCTCCCTCCCCATATTGACTGATCCTGGTTCAGAATACACAGGGTTTCTCCCTCCCCATATTGACTGATACCTGATCCTGGTCCAGAATACACAGGGTTTCTCCCTCCTCATATGGACTGATCCTGGTCCAGAATACACAGGGTTTCTCCCTCCCCATATTGACTGATACCTGATCCTGGTCCAGAATACACAGGGTTTCTCCCTCCCATATTGACTGATACCTGATCCTGGTCCAGAATACACAGGGTTTCTCCCTCCCCATATTGACTGATCCTGGTCCAGAATACACAGGGTTTCTCCCTCCCCATATTGACTGATCCTGGTCCAGAATAAACAGGGTTTCTCCCTCCCCATATTGACTGATCCTGGTCCAGAATACACAGGGTTTCTCCCTCCCCATATTGACTGATCCTGGTCCAGAATACACAGGGTTTCTCCCTCCCCATATTGACTGATCCTGGTCCAGAATACATACACAGGGTTCCTCCCTCCACATATTGACTGATCCTGGTTCAGAGACATCAGTATCAAGCCTGTCTGTCAGAGTGTCTGGTCTCTCTCCATTCAGAGACATCAGTATCTATCAGTCAGAGTGCCAGGTCTCTGTCCATTCAGAGACATCAGTATCAAGCCTGTCTGTCAGAGTGCCAGGTCTCTCACCGTTCAGAGACATCAGTATCTGTCTGTCAGAGTGCCAGGTCTCTCTCCATTCAGAGACATCAGTATCAAGCCTGTCTGTCAGAGTGCCAGGTCTCTGTCCATTCAGAGACATCGGTATCAAGCCTGTCTGGTCTCTGTCCATTCAGAGACATCGGTATCATGCCTGTCTGTCAGAGTGCCAGGTCTGTCTCCATTCAAGACATCAGTATCAAGCCTGTCTGGTCTCTGTCCATTCAGAGACATCAGTATCAAGCCTGTCTGGTCTCTGTCCAATCAGAGACATCAGTATCAAGCCTGTCTGTCAGAGTGCCAGGTCTCTGTCCATTCAGAGACATCGGTATCATGCCTGTCTGTCAGAGTGCCAGGTCTGTCTCCATTCAGAGACATCAGTATCTATCTGTCAGAGTGCCAGGTCTCTCTCCATTCAGAGACATCAGTATCAAGCCTGTCTGTCAGAGTGCCAGGTCTCTCTCCATTTAGAGACATCAGTATCAAGCCTGTCTGTCAGAATGCCAGGTCTCTCTCCATTCAGAGACATCAGTATCAAGCCTGTCTGTCAGAGTGCCAGGTCTCTGTCCATTCAGAGACATCAGTATATATCTGTCAGAGTGCCAGGTCTCTCTCCATTCAGAGACATCAGTATCAAGCCTGTCTGTCAGAATGCCAGGTCTCTCTCCATTCAGAGACATCAGTATCAAGCCTGTCTGTCAGAGTGCCAGGTCTCTCTCCGTTCAGAGACATCAGTATCAGACCTGTCTATCAGTCTGGACTCCATCACATCATCATGCAAGTCTCCATGTGCTGGCTCCATACATGTTTCTGGGAACAAATAGTGACTGTTTTTTTTTTAAAACCAATGGCAGTTAGTATAGGTAATATCTGAAACACAAACATGTTGAAGTTTGAACAAATCAGACTAAACCTACCTAATTCCTAATTCTGTTCTCCCCATCGACAACCGTTGGTGAGCAGGCAAGAGGTAAGGATTGGAGGTGAGGTCTTTGCCAGAGCCCCATTGATGGGCATTGGAAGAGTAGACCAGCTCTTGGCCCATTCATCAAAGATACTGGTTGGTCACACCCATGACATTATCAGTAGTGGTTATGATAGGCCTGCTGGAACCAACCCGATCGCTGAGGTCACCTTTCACTTATCAGTAGTGGTTAATGTCATTATCAGTAGTGGTTAATGTCAGAACCTCATGCAGGAAGTAATGGTCCTAGCTCCAGAACCTCATGCAGGAAGTGATGGTCCTAGCTCCAGAACCCCATGCAGGAAGTAAAGGTCCTAGCACCAAAACCTCATGTAGGAAGTAATGGTCCTAGCTCCAGAACCCCATGCAGGAAGTAATGGTCCTAGTTCCAGAACCCCATGCAGGAAGTAATGGTCCTAGCTCCAGAACCCCATGCAGGAAGTAATGGTCCTAGTTCCAGAACCTCATGTAGGAAGTAAAGGTCCTAGCTCCAGAACCCCATGCAGGAAGTAATGGTCCTAGCTCCAGAACCCCATGCAGGAAGTAATGGTCCTAGCTCCAGAACCTCATGCAGGAAGTAATGGTCCTAGTTCCAGAACCCCATGCAGGAAGTAATGGTCCTAGCTCCAGAACCCCATGCAGGAAGTAATGGTCCTAGCTCCAGAACCCCATGCAGGAAGCAATGGTCCTAGCTCCAGAACCTCATGCAGGAAGTAATGGTCCTAGTTCCAGAACCCCATGCAGGAAGCAATGGTCCTAGTTCCAGAACCCCATGCAGGAAGTAATGGTCCTAGTTCCAGAACCTCATGTAGGAAGTAATGGTCCTAGCTCCAGAACCCCATGCAGGAAGCAATGGTCCTAGCTCCAGAACCCCATGCAGGAAGCAATGGTCCTAGCTCCAGAACCTCATGCAGGAAGTAATGGTCCTATTTCCAGAACCCCATGCAGGAAGCAATGGTCCTAGTTCCAGAACCCCATGCAGGAAGTAATGGTCCTAGCTCCAGAACCCCATGCAGGAAGCAATGGTCCTAGTTCCAGAACCCCATGCAGGAAGTAATGGTCCTAGCTCCAGAACCCCATCCAGGAAGTAATGGTCCTAGTTCCAGAACCTCATGTAGGAAGTAAAGGTCCTAGCTCCAGAACCCCATGCAGGAAGTAATGGTCCTAGTTCCAGAACCCAATGCAGGAAGTAATGGTCCTAGCTCCAGAACCCCATGCAGGAAGCAATGGTCCTAGCTCCAGAACCCCATGCAGGAAGCAATGGTCCTAGTTCCAGAACCCCATGCAGGAAGTAATGGTCCTAGTTCCAGAACCCCTTGTAGGAAGCAATGGTCCTAGTTCCAGAACCTCATGCAGGAATAAAGGAAGTAATGGTCCTAGCTCCAGAACCCCTTGTAGGAAGCAATGGTCCTAGTTCCAGAACCCCATGCAGGAATAAAGGAAGTAATGGTCCTAGTTCCAGAACCCCATGCAGGAAGTAATGGTCCTAGTTCCAGAACCCCTTGTAGGAAGCAATGGTCCTAGTTCCAGAACCCCTTGTAGGAAGCAATGGTCCTAGTTCCAGAACCCCATGCAGGAAGTAATGGTCCTAGTTCCAGAACCCCATGCAGGAAGTAATGGTCCTAGCTCCAGAACCCCATGCAGGAAGCAATGGTCCTAGTTCCAGAACCCCATGCAGGAAGTAATGGTCCTAGCTCCAGAACCCCATCCAGGAAGTAATGGTCCTAGTTCCAGAACCTCATGTAGGAAGTAAAGGTCCTAGCTCCAGAACCCCATGCAGGAAGTAATGGTCCTAGTTCCAGAACCCAATGCAGGAAGTAATGGTCCTAGCTCCAGAACCCCATGCAGGAAGCAATGGTCCTAGCTCCAGAACCCCATGCAGGAAGCAATGGTCCTAGTTCCAGAACCCCATGCAGGAAGTAATGGTCCTAGTTCCAGAACCCCTTGTAGGAAGCAATGGTCCTAGTTCCAGAACCTCATGCAGGAATAAAGGAAGTAATGGTCCTAGCTCCAGAACCCCTTGTAGGAAGCAATGGTCCTAGTTCCAGAACCCCATGCAGGAATAAAGGAAGTAATGGTCCTAGTTCCAGAACCCCATGCAGGAAGTAATGGTCCTAGTTCCAGAACCCCTTGTAGGAAGCAATGGTCCTAGTTCCAGAACCCCTTGTAGGAAGCAATGGTCCTAGTTCCAGAACCCCATGCAGGAAGTAATGGTCCTAGTTCCAGAACCCCATGCAGGAAGCAATGGTCCTAGTTCCAGAACCCCTTGTAGGAAGTAATGGTCCTAGTTCCAGAACCCCATGCAGGAAGCAATGGTCCTAGTTCCAGAACCCCATGAAGGAAGTAATGGTCCTAGCTCCAGAACCTCAAGCAGGAAGTAATGGTCCTAGCTCCAGAACCCCTTGCAGGAAGTAATGGTCCTAACTCCAGAACCCCATGCAGGAAGCAATGGTCCTAGTTCCAGAACCTCATGTAGGAAGTAAAGGTCCTAGCTCCAGAACCCCATGCAGGAAGTAATGGTCCTATTTCCAGAACCCCATGCAGTAAGTAATGGTCCTAGCTCCAGAACCCCATGCAGGAAGTAATGGTCCTAGTTCCAGAACCTCATGTAGGAAGTAAAGGTCCTAGCTCCAGAACCCCATGCAGGAAGTAATGGTCCTAGTTCCAGAACCCCATGCAGGAAGTAATGGTCCTAGCTCCAGAACCCCATGCAGGAAGCAATGGTCCTAGCTCCAGAACCCCATGCAGGAAGCAATGGTCCTAGTTCCAGAACCCCATGCAGGAAGTAATGGTCCTAGCTCCAGAACCCCTTGTAGGAAGCAATGGTCCTAGTTCCAGAACCCCATGCAGGAAGCAATGGTCCTAGTTCCAGAACCCCATGCAGGAAGTAATGGTCCTAGTTCCAGAACCCCTTGTAGGAAGCAATGGTCCTAGTTCCAGAACCCCTTGTAGGAAGCAATGGTCCTAGTTCCAGAACCTCATGCAGGAATAAAGGAAGTAATGGTCCTAGCTCCAGAACCCCTTGTAGGAAGCAATGGTCCTAGTTCCAGAACCCCATGCAGGAATAAAGGAAGTAATGGTCCTAGTTCCAGAACCCCATGCAGGAAGTAATGGTCCTAGTTCCAGAACCCCTTGTAGGAAGCAATGGTCCTAGTTCCAGAACCCCTTGTAGGAAGCAATGGTCCTAGTTCCAGAACCCCATGCAGGAAGCAATGGTCCTAGTTCCAGAACCCCTTGTAGGAAGCAATGGTCCTAGTTCCAGAACCCCATGCAGGAAGCAATGGTCCTAGTTTCAGAACCCCTTGTAGGAAGTAATGGTCCTAGTTCCAGAACCCCATGCAGGAAGCAATGGTCCTAGTTCCAGAACCCCTTGTAGGAAGTAATGGTCCTAGTTCCAGAACCCCATGCAGGAAGCAATGGTCCTAGTTCCAGAACCCCATGAAGGAAGTAATGGTCCTAGCTCCAGAACCTCAAGCAGGAAGTAATGGTCCTAGCTCCAGAACCCATGCAGGAAGTAATGGTCCTAGCTCCAGAACCCCATGCAGGAAGCAATGGTCCTAGTTCCAGAACCCCATGCAGGAAGTAATGGTCCTAGCTCCAGAACCCCTTGTAGGAAGTAATGGTCCTAGCTCCAGAACCCCATGCAGGAAGCAATGGTCCTAGTTCCAGAACCCCATGCAGGAAGCAATGGTCCTAGTTCCAGAACCTCATGCAGGAATAAAGGAAGTAATGGTCCTAGTTCCAGAACCCCTTGTAGGAAGCAATGGTCCTAGTTCCAGAACCCCATGCAGGAATAAAGGAAGTAATGGTCCTAGCTCCAGAACCTCATGCAGGAAGTAATGGTCCTAGCTCCAGAACCTCATGAAGGAAGTAATGTTCCTAGTTCCAGAACCCCATGCAGGAAGTAATGTTCCTAGCTCCAGAACCACATGCAGGGGATGTCTGCAGCCAGGAGACTGTATGCATGCCATCTGTGTTTCTAATTAAAATGATCATTAATTGAAACATACAGTAGCCTTATTTTTTTAAATCTAAAAGCTCTCAAAAAAAGACAACCCACCTCTCATCAATAAAACAAAAGCAAAAAAAACAACAATTTAAAATAAATTCATACATTTCTACACAATTTATTTCATGGTCATTCAAGCCATTTCATGTCTGTCTTTGCTTGTAACAAACATTTTATTGCACTGTAAGTAATTTGAGATCCAAGTTACGAACTTTGAAATGCACAAACTGTCACTAATGTTCACTACCGTAGCCAGGTGTAGAGGTGCTATTGTGTGCTGCAGTTAGCCACCTACCAATAAAGGGCCCTTTCCCGTAGTAGACCATCAAAGCTAAGTATAATCTCTTTTATTACCGATCGAGACAAGGCAGGTTACTACAGACAAGACAACATTTACGTGAAAGGAAAACAGGGACACCAACTGACAGAGTTGCAGAACTACATCCATATCACTTCTGTTGAGCAACTCTTTACGCTAAGTGGAATCACCGATTAGTAGTTTAGACGATTGATCAAATGGGAAATGTACTAGCATCCGACTGTTGTCATGGAAACAGTTGACCAAATCCAAGCAGGTGATTTTTTTTATTTAACTAAGAAACAAATTCTTATTTACAATGACGGCTTACCTCAGCCAAACCCGGACAACACTGGGTTTGGCCGGGACTTCCAATCAGTGTCTATGCTTGACAGTAATATTCAGTGTGTTGTCCAGAAGTGTAGTGTCTATGCTTGATAGTAATATTCAGTGTGTTGTCCAGAAGTGTAGTATCTATGCTTGATAGTAATATTCAGTGTGTTGTCCAGAAGTGTAGTGTCTATGCTTGACAGTAATATTCAGTGTGTTGTCCAGAAGTGTAGTGTCTATGCTTGACAGTAATATTCAGTGTGTTGTCCAGAAGTGTAGTGTCTATGCTTGACAGTAATATTCAGTGTGTTGTCCAGAAGTGTAGTGTCTATGCTTGACAGTAATATTCAGTGTGTTGTCCAGAAGTGTAGTGTCTATGCTTGATAGTAATATTCAGTGTGTTGTCCAGAAGTGTAGTGTCTATGCTTGACAGTAATATTCAGTGTGTTGTCCAGAAGTGTAGTGTCTAAGCTTGATAGTAATATTCAGTGTGTTGTCCAGAAGTGTAGTGTCTATGCTTGACAGTAATATTCAATGTGTGGTACAGAAGTGTAGTGTCCCAGAATGTACAGAATGTTGTCCCAGTCCTCTTTAACGGCTGTCCGAAGTTGCTGGATACTGGAAGACGCTGTCATACACGTCGATACAGAGCATCCCAAACATGCTCAATGGGTAACATGTCTGGTGGGCATGCAGGCCATGGAAGAACTGGGACATTTTCAGCATCCAGGAACTGTGTCCAGATCCTTCCTGTCCTTGTCGACTTCCTGTCCTTGTTGTGTCTCTGTACCGGTAGACTTCCTGTCCTTGTTGTGTCTCTGCCTTCTCTG
The DNA here is from genome assembly GCF_013265735.2 of Oncorhynchus mykiss. Lineage (NCBI taxonomy): Eukaryota > Metazoa > Chordata > Actinopteri > Salmoniformes > Salmonidae > Oncorhynchus > Oncorhynchus mykiss. Next base: position 6,824,598 of record NC_048587.1, on the reverse strand, counting down.
TACCGGTAGACTTCCTGTCCTTGTTGTGTCTCTGTACCGGTAGACTTCCTGTCATTGTTGTAAGGCTTGTGAACATTGGAGAGCGAAACTACCTGTAGCTTCCTTCGTGTAAAGACATAAAAATGGAATCCATGAGTTCATCGGACTCTGGGTAACTAGATAAAATGCTAGTATAATTTTTTAAGTTAAAAGACTTTGCAGATATAGTTAATATTAACTAATTTGCCTTGTAACATGTCCCTGTTGTGTCTGCACTCTCAAATCAAATGTTATTTGTCACATGCGCCAAATACAACAGGTATTAGGTGTGCTTACCCAAGGATCGTACCCTTTTGGATTAAATTTTTTGCCTAAAATGACATACCCAAATCTAAATGTAGGACCTGAAGCAAGGGCAGTGTGGAGTGCGTTTGAGATTGCGTCATCCGTGTGGATCTGTCGTGGCGGTATGCGAATTGGAATGGGGCTCGGGTTTCCGGCGTGATGGTGTTGATGTGATCCATGATCATGTGAAATTAGAAATTAAAATACAAGACCTCCTTCAAGACGATTTGACAAGAGATCCTCATGAAGCTGGTTGAGTGAACGCCAAGAGTGTGGAAAACTGTAAAAGCAAATAAGAGGCTACTTTGAAGAATCTAAAATATATTTTCATGTTGTTTAACACTTTTTTTTTTTGTTTACTATATGATTTCATGTGTTATTTTATAGTTGTGATGTCTTCACTATTATACTACAACGTAGAAAATAGTACAAATAAAGAAAACTCAACTTGAGACCGGAACTGTAGCCCCGAGGTATAATATTCTGCCCACATGAATTCATTTGTAGTCATACATGATTTAATGAAAAATCATTAAACATACATATTTAATAACAGACTCATAAACACAATAATTAAATCATGCTTCCCCGGCGCTCCACAGCTTCCCCGGCGCTCCACAGCTTCCCCGGCGCTCCACAGCTTCCCCGGCGCTCCACAGCTTCCCCGGGAAACTCCGTGTATTTTAGCCTCACACAGATGAAAGAGTAGCGGAGGAAGGAGTTCGCTGTAAAACGTTACGCGCTGTGGCAGTGCTTCGGCTCTGGGGTTATGTTCTGTGAGTCGTGTTCTCTCCTTGTGCCTCAGTCTCTGCCCTCTCTGTGTCCATGTATGCCTGGACAGACCTCCACAGGGCTTGGATGTTCCCCTCTCCGAACCCTGACGCACCTCTCCTCTCGATTAGCTCCAGGAAGAAGGTGTCCTCTGAGAAGATGGGCTGGGTGAACGCCTGGAGCAGGTATCTGTTTAGAGGGAATGAGAAGATGGGCTTGGTGAACGCCTGGAGCAGGTATCTGTTTAGAGGGAATGAGAAGATGGGCTTGGTGAACGCCTGGAGCAGGTATCTGAGAATGAGAAGATGGGCTTGGTGAACACCTGGAGCAGGTATCTGTTTAGAGTGAATGAGAAGATGGGCTTGGTGAACGCCTGGAGCAGGTATCTGGGAAATAGAAGATGGGCTTGGTGAACGCCTGGAGCAGGTATCTGTTTAGAGGGAATGAGAAGATGGGCTTGGTGAACGCCTGGAGCAGGTATCTGGGAAATAGAAGATGGGCTTGGTGAACGCCTGGAGCAGGTATCTGTTTAGAGGGAATGAGAAGATGGGCTTGGTGAACGCCTGGAGCAGGTATCTGTTTAGAGGGAATGAGAAGATGGACTTGGTGAACGCCTGGAGCAGGTATCTGTTTAGAGGGAATGAGAAGATGGGCTTGGTGAACGCCTGGAGCAGGTATCTGTTTAGAGGGAATGAGAAGATGGGCTTGGTGAACGCCTGGAGCAGGTATCTGTTTGGAGGGAATGAGAAGAGAGGAAAACATAGGTTAGATATATTGGGTAGCTTCGACCTCAGTCAGTCAGTAAAAGGACACTGGGTGTCTCACTTCCTTGAAGGTGGTTTCTGATCATCATTAGAAAACATTTATACTCTGACTGACCGGTCTCTACACTCTGACCTCTACACTCTGACCTCTACACTCTGACCTCTACACTCTGACCTCTACACTCTGACCTCTACACTCTGTGTTGTGATGAAGCAGAGCAGTAGACATACTGCGGTCTCACCAGAGCTGACATAAAGTACTATATTGAAAACCCACGACAGTCTTTAAAGAACACTAGCATTTGATACCTACAGGCTAATGAATCTGATACCTTTTCTTCTGCGTGTCCGTAGTCTGACAGGACGGGTCAGTCTGGACCTGGCACAGGTCTGTGTCCAGGAGGATGCTGTGCTGAGACAGCATCTGGGGGTCGTAACCTGCGTCCTCCATCTCTTGCTGCTTACCCACCTGCCACAGGACAGACACGGGGGTCAACGAGCACAGTGGTAGTAGACGTAACTTTCGACTTCCTGCCACAGGACAGACACAGTGGTAGTAGACATAACGTTCGACTTCCTGCCACAGGACAGACACAGGGGTCAACGAGCACAGTGGTAGTAGACGCAAAGTTCGACTTCCTGCCTGACTAGACGCGCAGGCGTTTCATTAACCAATGGTTGCGCGCGTGAGAGACGGACGGAAGCGCGTAAGAGACGGACGGACGCGCGTAAGAGACGGAAGGACAGACGCGCGTAAGAGACGGAAGGACGGACGCGCGTGAGAGACGGAAGGACGGACGCGCGTGAGGGACGGACGGACGCGTGTGAGAGACGGACGGACGGACGCGCGTGAGAGACGGAAGGACGGACGCGCGTGAGAGACGGACGGACGCGCGTGAGAGACGGACGGACGCGCGTGAGAGACGGACGGACGCGCGTGAGAGACGGACGGACGCGCGTGAGAGACGGACGGACGCGCGTGAGAGACGGAAGGACGGACGCGCGTGAGAGACGGAAGGACGGACGCGCGTGAGAGACGGAAGGACGGACGCGCGTGAGAGACGGAAGGACGGACGCGCGTGAGAGACGGAAGGACGGACGCGCGTGAGAGACGGAAGGACGGACGCGCGTGAGAGACGGACGCGCGTGAGAGACGGAAGGACGGACACGCGTGAGAGACGGAAGGACGGACACGCGTGAGAGACGGAAGGACGGACACGCGTGAGAGACGGAAGGACGGACGCGCGTGAGAGACGGAAGGACGGACGCGCGTGAGAGACGGAAGGACGGACGCGCGTGAGAGACGGAAGGACGGACGCGCGTGAGAGACGGACTGACGGACACGCGTGAGAGACGGACGGACGCGCGTGAGAGACGGACGGACGCGCGAGAGAGACGGACGGACGGACGCGCGAGAGAGACGGACGGACGGACGGACGGACGCGCGAGAGACGGAAGGACGGACGCGCGTGAGAGACGGAAGGACGGACGAGCGAGAGAGACGGAAGGACGGACGCGCGTGAGAGACGGACGGACATGAGTGAAGGAGATTGTAGATTATAAAAAGTGCGATAAAAAGTTAAATAAATGTATAATTATTAGGTGCAATCAATATGGTAGTAGCTACAATCTGCTCTCTGATTGGCTAAGGGGAAGTTTCACCATATTGCTTATCCCAATCAAATCCTCTAGGGGTTCCATTTGCGATGAGCCATTGAGTGCCATGGTGACCGAGTGAGACAAACCTCCGTGTAGTAGGCAGGCGGAGGAGAGAAGAAGTGGACTCCTGCCTGGCCCATGGTCTGTGCTGTGGAGACTATGTCCTGTGTGTACAATCCAATGTGCTGGATCCCTGGGCCTCCGTGCTGCTCCAGAAAGGTGTCCACCTGGTTACTGCCTGAAACAGACACCATTCAGACACCATTCAGACCGAGATAGACACCATTCAGGTCTCGGCAGGTGGTAATTAATTAGAATTCAAATTGGTCACGGGTAAATGCATTGGCTCTTTCTCTCAATCCATCATTTCCTCACATCGTCTCTCCTAACTAGAGGTTGACACCGGAAACAGGACACCCGCAGGATGTTACCCAACATCACAGCCAAGGACCCATCACTAACATTACAGCCAAGGACCCATCACTAACATTACAGCCAAGGTCCCATCACTAACATTACAGCCAAGGACCCATCACTAACATTACAGCCAAGGACCCATCACTAACATTACAGCCAAGGACCCATTACTAACATTACAGCCAAGGACCCATCACTAACATTACAGCCAAGGACCCATCACTAACATTACAGCCAAGGTCCCATCACTAACATTACAGCCAAGGACCCATCACTAACATTACAGCCAAGGACCCATCACTAACATTACAGCCAAGGACCCATTACTAACATTACAGCCAAGGACCCATCACTAACATTACAGCCAAGGACCCATCACTAACATTACAGCCAAGGACCCATCACTAACATTCCAGCCAAGGACCCATCACTAACATTCCAGCCAAGGACCCATCACTAACATCACAGCCAAGGACCCATCACAGCCAAGGACCCATCACTAACATTACAGCCAAGGACCCATCACCAACATAACAGCCAAGGACCCATCACAGCCAAGGACCCATCACTAACATTACAGCCAAGGACCCATCACTAACATTACAGCCAAGGACCCATCACTAACATTACAGTCAAGGTCCCATCACTAACATTACAGCCAAGGTCCCATCACTAACATTACAGCCAAGGACCCATTACTAACATTACAGCCAAGGACCCATCACTAACATTACAGCCAAGGTCCCATCACTAACATTACAGCCAAGGTCCCATCACTAACATTACAGCCAAGGTCCCATCACAGCCAAGGACCCATCACTAACATTACAGCCAAGGACCCATCACCAACATCACAGCCAAGGACCCATCACAGCCAAGGACCCATCACTAACATTACAGCCAAGGACCCATCACTAACATTACAGCCAAGGACCCATCACTAACATTACAGCCAAGGACCCATCACTAACATTACAGCCAAGGACCCATCACTAACATTACAGCCAAGGACCCATTACTAACATTACAGCCAAGGACCCATTACTAACATTACAGCCAAGGACCCATCACTAACATTACAGCCAAGGACCCATCACTAACATTACAGCCAAGGACCCATCACTAACATTCCAGCCAAGGACCCATCACTAACATTCCAGCCAAGGACCCATCACTAACATCACAGCCAAGGACCCATCACAGCCAAGGACCCATCACTAACATTACAGCCAAGGACCCATCACCAACATAACAGCCAAGGACCCATCACAGCCAAGGACCCATCACTAACATTACAGCCAAGGACCCATCACTAACATTACAGCCAAGGACCCATCACTAACATTACAGCCAAGGACCCATCACTAACATTACAGTCAAGGTCCCATCACTAACATTACAGCCAAGGTCCCATCACTAACATTACAGCCAAGGACCCATTACTAACATTACAGCCAAGGACCCATCACTAACATTACAGCCAAGGTCCCATCACTAACATTACAGCCAAGGTCCCATCACTAACATGACAGCCAAGGTCCCATCACTAACATTACAGCCAAGGACCCATCACTAACATTACAGCCAAGGACCCATCACCAACATCACAGCCAAGGACCCATCACAGCCAAGGACCCATCACTAACATTACAGCCAAGGACCCATCACTAACATTACAGCCAAGGACCCATCACTAACATTACAGCCAAGGACCCATCACAGCCAAGGACCCATCACTAACATTACAGCCAAGGACCCATCACTAACATTACAGCCAAGGACCCATCACTAACATTACAGCCAAGGACCCATCACTAACATTACAGCCAAGGACCCATCACTAACATTACAGCCAAGGACCCATCACTAACATTACAGCCAAGGACCCATCACTAACATTACAGCCAAGGACCCATCACTAACATTACAGCCAAGGACCCATCACTAACATTACAGCCAAGGACCCATCACTAACATCACAGCCAAGGACCCATCACAGCCAAGGACCCATCACTAACATTACAGCCAAGGTCCCATCACTAACATTACAGCCAAGGACCCATCACTAACATTACAGCCAAGGAAAGAACAACGTTTAAGCTAAATTTGATTGGTTTCTTTGTTGTCAAAGACAACTCCCAGTACACGACTTGTAAAAAAAAAAAAAAAATGTAATGCTGAGGTTTAATCAAATAGTCTACCAACAGAAGAGCTGGACAAGCGACATAGCTAAACCCCCAACTACTTTACCATCAAGCCCAATCAGCCTGAAGCAGCATAGCTAAACCCCCAACTACTTTACCATCAAGCCCAAGCAGCCTGAAGCAGCATAGCTAAACCCCCAACTACTTTACCATCAAGCCCAAGCAGCCTGAAGCAGCATAGCTAAACCCCCAACAACTTTACCATCAAGCCCAAGCAGCATAGCTAAACCCCCAACAACCTTACCATCAAGCCCAAGCAGCCTGAAGCAGCATAGCTAAACCCCCCAACGACTTTACCATCAAGCCCAAGCAGCATAGCTAAACCCCCCAACTACTTTACCATCAAGCCCAAGCAGCCTGAAGCAGCCTAGCCAAACCCCCAACAACCTTACCATCAAGCCCAAGCAGCCTGAAGCAGCATAGCTAAACCCCCAACAACCTTACCATCAAGCCCAAGCAGCCTGAAGCAGCATAGCTAAACCCCCCAACTACTTTACCATCAAGCCCAAGCAGCCTGAAGCAGCCTAGCTAAACCCCCAACAACCTTACCATCAAGCCCAAGCAGCCTGAAGCAGCATAGCTAAACCCCCCAACTACTTTACCATCAAGCCCAAGCAGCATAGCTAAACCCCCCCCAACAACTTTACCATCAAGCCCAAGCAGCATAGCTAAACCCCCCAACTACTTTACCATCAAGCCCAAGCAGCCTGAAGCAGCCTAGCTAAACCCACAACAACCTTACCATCAAGCCCAAGCAGCCTGAAGCAGCATAGCTAAACCCCCCCAACTACTTTACCATCAAGCCCAAGCAGCATAGCTAAACCCCCCAACTACTTTACCATCAAGCCCAAGCAGCATAGCTAAACCCCCCAACTACTTTACCATCAAGCCCAAGCAGCATAGCTAAACCCCCCAACTACTTTACCATCAAGCCCAAGCAACATAGCTAAACCCCCCAACTACTTTACCATCAAGCCCAAGCAGCCTAGCTAAACCCCCAACTACCTTACCATCAAGCCCAAGCAGCATAGCTAAACCCCCCAACAACTTTACCATCAAGCCCAAGCAGCCTCATAGCTAAACCCCCCAACTACTTTACCATCAAGCCCAAGCAGCCTCATAGCTAAACCCCCCAACAACTTTACCATCAAGCCCAAGCAGCCTCATAGCTAAACCCCCCAACTACTTTACCATCAAGCCCAAGCAGCCTGAAGCAGCATAGCTAAACCCCCCCAACTACTTTACCATCAAGCCCAAGCAGCCTGAAGCAACATAGCTAAACCCCCCAACTACTTTACCATCAAGCCCAAGCAGCCTCATAGCTAAACCCCCCAACAACTTTACCATCAAGCCCAAGCAGCCTGAAGCAGCATAGCTAAACCCCCCAACTACTTTACCATCAAGCCCAAGCAGCCTGAAGCAACATAGCTAAACCCCCCAACTACTTTACCATCAAGCCCAAGCAGCCTGAAGCAGCATAGCTAAACCCCCCAACAACCTTACCATCAAGCCCAAGCAGCCTGAAGCAGCATAGCTAAACCCCCCAACTACTTTACCATCAAGCCCAAGCAGCCTGAAGCAGCATAGCTAAACCCCCCAACAACCTTACCATCAAGCCCAAGCAGCCTGAAGCAGCATAGCTAAACCCCCAACTACTTTACCATCAAGCCCAAGCAGCCTAGCTAAACCCCCAACTACTTTACCATCAAGCCCAAGCAGCCTAGCTAAACCCCCCAACAACCTTACCATCAAGCCCAAGCAGCCTGAAGCAGCATAGCTAACCCCCCAACAACTTTACCATCAAGCCCAAGCAGCCTCATAGCTAAACCCCCCAACTACTTTACCATCAAGCCCAAGCAGCCTGAAGCAGCATAGCTAAACCCTCCAACTACTTTACCATCAAGCCCAAGCAGCCTGAAGCAGCATAGCTAAACCCCCCAACTACTTTACCATCAATCCCAAGCAGCATAGCTAAACCCCCAACTACCTTACCATCAAGCCCAAGCAGCCTCATAGCTGAACACCCCAACTACTTTACCATCAAGCCCAAGCAGCCTGAAGCAGCATAGCTAAACCCCCCAACTACTTTACCATCAAGCCCAAGCAGCCTGAAGCAACATAGCTAAACCCCCCAACTACTTTACCATCAAGCCCAAGCAGCCTGAAGCAGCATAGCTAAACCCTCCAACAACCTTACCATCAAGCCCAAGCAGCCTGAAGCAGCATAGCTAAACCCTCCAACTACTTTACCATCAAGCCCAAGCAGCCTGAAGCCTCATAGCTAAACCCCCCAACAACCTTACCATCAAGCCCAAGCAGCCTGAAGCCTCATAGCTAAACCCCCCAACAACTTTACCATCAAGCCCAAGCAGCCTGAAGCAGCATAGCTAAACCCTCCAACAACTTTACCGTCAAGCCCAAGCAGCCTGAAGCAGCATAGCTAAACCCCCCAACAACCTTACCATCAAGCCCAAGCAGCCTGAAGCAGCATAGCTAAACCCCCCAACAACCTTACCATCAAGCCCAAGCAGCCTGAAGCAGCATAGCTAAACCCCCCAACAACCTTACCATCAAGCCCAAATGAAACAAAAATAGATTGACTTGTGCTGCCGCTTTAGGTGTTCTTGTATTTATTTAGGTTGACGTTGTAAATGTTAATCTGTTGAAAATGTTAACATGTGCGCAGTGCTCAGGGTGTAGGCCACAGATTTACACTAGTAGTGAACAGATCATCCTGCAGGGGGCGCTGTCCTCATCCTCCAGCCACCTATTTAAGTCCTTTAGAATACTTCTCATCCAGAGAGATATAGGCCTGTGTAACCGATGTGAAATGGCTAGCTAGTTAGCGATGGTGCGGCGCTAATAGCAGGGTAGCCTAGTGGTTAGAGCGTTGGACTAGTAAATGGAAGGTTGCAAGTTCAAACCCCCGAGCTGACAAGGTATCTGTCGTTCTGCCCCTGAACAAGGCAGTTAACCCACTGTTCCTAGGCCGTCATTGAAAATAAGAATTTGTTCTTAACTGACTTGCCTAGTTAAATAAAGCTAAAAAAAAAATATATATATATATATATATATATATCGTTTCAATCTGTGACATCACTCGCTTTGAGAGGCCTTGAAGTAGTTGTTTCCCCTTTGCTCGGCAAGGGCCGCGGGTTTTGTGGTGCGACAGGTAACGATGCTTTGTGGGTGTCAGTTGTCGATGTGTGCAGAGGGTCCCTGGTTCGAGTCCAGGTAGGGACGATGAGTGGGACGGAAGCGAAAACTGTTACACCTACAGTCAGAACATTTAACTACAATTAGACAATACAACCACATATCACAGTCGCAATATTACATTATTTGTAATAGTTCTTAAACATAATAACCTACATATTTCTGCGCACGGGACCGGACGGACTTTTATCAGGAAGGGACAGGACAGTTCTGGGGTTATAGAACTGTTGCCGGATCAGGACAGTACAGGGGGAAATTTTTTGTTGACAGGACTGAATGTTCATTCCCGTGTCAACCTCTACTCCTAACCTCCTCAAATCCTATTAAAGATGAGGGACCAGTGGTTAAGGGCGCTGTACTGCAGCGCCAGCTGTGCCATCAGAGACTCTGGGTTCGCGCCTAGGCTCTGTCGTAACCGGCCGCGACCGGGAGGTCCGTGGGGCGACGCACAATTGGCCTAGCGTCGTCCGGGTTAGGGAGGGCTTGGTCGGTAGGGATGTCCTTGTCTCATCGTGCACCAGCGACTCCTGTGGGGGGCCGGGGTCGCCAGGTACACAGTGTTTCCTCCGACACATTGGTGTGGCTGGCTTCCGGGTTGGACGCGCGCTGTGTTAAGAAGCAGTACGGCTGGTTGGGTTGTGTATCGGAGGATGCATGACTTTCAACCTTCGTCTCTCCCGAGCCCGTACGGGAGTTGTAGCGATGAGACAAGATAGTAGCTACTACAACAATTGGATACCACGAAATTGGGGAGAAAAAGGGGTAAATCAAAAAAAAAAAAAAAAAAAAAAAAATGATGAGGGACCTTTGACCTTCCAAAATAGGTGAGAAAGAGGAGAAGATAGGATTTGAGGAAGCACGGAAAAACATTTTAAGAAATGAGCGGTATGACTCTCTGAAAGTGACGACCTTGGTCAGGCAGCGACTCCGCGATGACAAACTTGCAGTCCGGTTGTTGGTCATCTGTGAAGGGAAGCTTGATTCCGGTCTGGCTGCATTTCCAGTACTCCATGGCTGTGAGACGCAGTCCAATGCCCTCCGTGTTCAGAACATAGCCCTCGTCCACATCCTCATTACTAAGGGAAACAGACAGAGTACATTTATTTATTGTCCCAGGTGGGACATTTGTAAAAAGATGGGGGAAAACCCCAACACTTACAGAAAGAGCATCTATTTGTCTTCATTGTTGATCCCATAGACATGCTATTTAATTGGTTTTAAAATGCCTAATTACATGGTTTATCCTTATAGCGTAGCCTGGGTACCAAACCCAGTTTGTGCTATCATTCCACATGTTTGGCTTATGACACAGAGTGGCGTGACAGCACTAACAGGTCTGGTGCCCAACTCAAACAAAAAAAAAAATTATATACTCACAATAACTTTCATATCACATGATCAATAATCATCATCTAACAATTCATCATTTTCAAATTGCAGAATCATTACATAAAAATAAATAAAAAGCCACTTAACCTGTTAATGAAGAACCTGTGGAAGCCAAAGTGCCTCTCATACCAGCTCATCACTTGCGGTGTGCACCGTCTCGGACAAGCATAGGTGATGTGATCAAAATGAATGACTGGACAGGAAGACTCCGTACTATTAGACAACGGTGTGCCGTTTTCAACATCCTGAAACCCGGGTAAGAAACTCCCCTTGTATTTACTCGTGTCAATGAGCGTGTGGTTCACATTTCCCATGATTGATTTGACGACTGAATAGGTGACAATCCCTTTCTCGTCACACACCTCTGTCGGAGGCACCAAGAAATCGCAGCCAAGGTTGCGAAGGGACTTGAATGACCTTTCCACGTCTTCTACTTCGAAACAGACGTTAGACGCGGTGTCGACGGAATAGTGTGGGTTGACATCGTAGAGACATTTCGGATCCTTGTCGTTCTTTATCCCGGTTTGAATGTTGTTCGTCCATCCCGGTTCCGATTCTGAAGGAGAAATACCTCTCTTGCTCGATAGTGTTACTCCATTCAATGGTCTTTCATTGACGACGAAAACTGCCGCTCCTTTCCTGAAAGCCAACTGTTTTGACTTCTCCGTCAACCTCGCAACAAATAAATTAAACTTAAATTTAGAAACAAGTTCATACGCTATTTTATCCACGTTTGTAACGTGAAGTGAAATGTGGTGTAACCGGCTCAAGGAGGCTGCCATCTTGTTATGATGGTAGGCTGGCGTGTGTGTGTCACCGAAAAGAAAAATACTTTATATAGGATCCAGTTTGACAATTAATGCTGATACAATGCTAAATATAAATAACCCCCGCTTAAATAAAAATAACCAATCACTGTGTGTCTGACTGGGCCAGGCGAGTGTCGCTGCCGTTGGGCATTACATCTGTCAGTCTCTCTCCCAGCCAATGACATTTGGTCCAGTCCGTTCTAACTTCCGCTGGGCACCCCAGCTTCCCATCTCTGTTTCGCGGTGACATCTGGATATATAGGGGAGTGGAGCAACATGGACAAACAACAAGAGAAAACACGAAAAGCAGAGAGAGAAGAGGTTGAAATCCCTTGAGGCTGATGCAGCCAAATGTTATTTTTTTAAATAAGAAATTATTCAAACGTTGAACTCATTGTTATGCATGAATAGTTATGATAACTGACTAGTTAGTACTTAGCATTAACAAACTGGAGACGAACCACCGATGTAGACCATTTGTCTTGCGCAAGGATTTAATGACGGAAACAAAACCTACGAAAAATTAAAAATGTTGGTTGTGTGTTTCTTAAACTGCTGCATTGTCCAATTGGAATTAATATCATTCTAGTGGTGTCCTATTATATGAACATACTAACATTATATAATTCATATAATTAATATCATTCTAGTGGTGTCCTATTATATGAACATACTAACATTATATAATTCATACATTAATATCATTCTAGTGGTGTCCTATTATATGAACATACTAACATTATATAATTCATATAATTAATATCATTCTAGTGGTGTCCTATTATATGAACATACTAACATTATATAATTCATACATTAATATCATTCTAGTGGTGTCCTATTATATGAACATACTAACATTATATAATTCATATAATTAATATAATTCTAGTGGTGTCCTATTATATGAACATACTAACATTATATAATTAATACATTAATATTATACTAACATTATATAATGAATATATTAATATTATACTAACATTATATAATGAATATATTAATATCATTCTAGTGGTGTATGGTATCCTATTATATGAACATACTAACATATAATTAATAAATTAATATTATACTAACATGATATAATTAATACATGAATATTATACTAACATTATATAACTAATACATTAATATTATACTAACATTATACTTTGTATTTAATGTTATAATATTATACTCATTTATATGAATTACTCATCCAGGGTGAGGATAGTAGCCTAGTGGTTGGACTAGTAACTGGAAGGTTGCAAGTTCAAATCCCTGAGCTGACAAGTTGTTCTGCCCCTGAACAAGGCAGTTAAACCACTAGGCCGTCATTGTAAATAAGAATTTGTTCTTAACTGACTTGCCTCGTTAAATCAAGGTACAAAAATAAATAGTGCATCTGCAGTAGACAGATGTAAACTGAGTCAGAGCCAGGATGCCACCCCAGTTGTTGTATTATTTTAAGAGGACACATTTCTTCCTGTATTCTACTGGTCAGGTGGTTCCTAAGATTCTTGCTACCAGTGACATTGCGCCAATATGTCCTCCTTCTAGCCAGCCTCCTCCTAAGAGCTTGTTCTATTCTACTAAAAGTTATTGTTATAAATTTTGTTCAGTAAACTTGTTTACATAAAGTGTTGTGTGGGTGGCTGGTATTTTTCATTCCCAGTCCGTCCCTCAGGGTCTCTATGCTGCTCCCTGCTCAGAGCAGTCGTCTCTCAGGGTCTCTATGCTGCTCCCTGCTCAGAGCAGTCGTCTCTCAGGGTCTCTATGCTGCTCCCTGCTCAGAGCAGTCGTCTCTTAGGGTCTCTATGCTGCTCCCTGCTCAGAGCAGTCGTCTCTCAGGGTCTCTATGCTGCTCCCTGCTCAGAGCAGTCGTCTCTCAGGGTCTCTATGCTGCTCCCTGCTCAGAGCAGTCGTCTCTCAGGGTCTCTATGCTGCTCCCTGCTCAGAGCAGTCGTCTCTCAGGGTCTCTATGCTGCTCCCTGCTCAGAGCAGTCGTCTCTCAGGGTCTCTATGCTGCTCCCTGCTCAGAGCAGTCGTCTCTCAGGGTCTCTATGCTGCTCCCTGCTCAGAGCAGTCGTCTCTCAGGGCCTCTATGCTGCTCCCTGCTCAGAGCAGTCGTCTCTCAGGGTCTCTATGCTGCTCCCTGCTCAGAGCAGTCGTCTCTCAGGGTCTCTATGCTGCTCCCTGCTCAGAGCAGTCATCTCTCAGGGTCTCTATGCTGCTCCCTGCTCAGAGCAGTCGTCTCTCAGGGTCTCTATGCTGCTCCCTGCTCAGAGCAGTCGTCTCTCAGGGTCTCTATGCTGCTCCCTGCTCAGAGCAGTCGTCTCTCAGGGCCTCTATGCTGCTCCCTGCTCAGAGCAGTCGTCTCTCAGGGTCTCTATGCTGTTCCCTACTGATAGGTCATCTCTCAGGGTCTCTATGCAGTTCCCTACTGATAGGTCATCTCTCAGGGTCTCTATGCTGCCCCCTACTGATAGGTCATCTCTTAGGGTCTCTATGCGTTCCCCTGCTCAGACGTTGCATGCATCAACCAACAGCTCCTGGATAGGTATGTTACATATCAGCTGACCAGTGACCAGATCATATACTGTAATATAGTAATCTGATCCCCGACTGCACAGTCAATGAGGTGGCACGCAACCATTGGTTGATGCAATGCAATGCCTGCAGATCTATTTGGGTAGGATCTCGACCCCCACTTCCTCCCAAAACAGCCCTAGAGCTCTACCCCATTCTTGGAGCATGCAGGTCCCTAGTCTAGTCATGTGACGTGTTTCCTGGGAAAACAGAGGGAGAAAGATAAAATGTTTAGTTCAAACTGAACCAAAACCATTGTACTAATTAATCCACAAAGCCATCAAGGTTTTATGCCCTTTAAAACAGCCCTTTCACCCTTCAATGGACTGATTTTGGACAGGGCATCTGTCTGTATTCACTCTCACATTTCTTCTCCTCTCCTCTCCTCACTCTCACCCCTCGTTCCTCCTCTCCTCTCATCTCTCGTTCCTCTTCTCCTCTCTTCACACTCTCCCTCGCTCCTCCTCTCCTGTCATCTCTCGTTCCTCTTCTCCTCTCTTCACACTCTCCCTCATTCCTCTTCTCCTCTCATCTCTCGTTCCTCCTCTCCTCTCTTCACACTCTCCCTCATTCCTCTTCTCCTCTCATCTCTTGTTCCTCATCTCCTCTCTTCACACTCTCCCTCATTCCTCTTCTCCTCTCATCTCTTGTTCCTCATCTCCTCTCTTCACACTCTCCCTCATTCCTCTTCTCCTCTCATCTCTTGTTCCTCATCTCCTCTCTTCACACTCTCCCTCATTCCTCTTCTCCTCTCATCTCTTGTTCCTCATCTCCTCTCTTCACACTCTCCCTCATTCCTCTTCTCCTCTCATCTCTTGTTCCTCATCTCCTCTCTTCACACTCTCCCTCATTCCTCTTCTCCTCTCATCTCTTGTTCCTCATCTCCTCTCTTCACACTCTCCCTCATTCCTCCAATCCTCCAATTGTTGTGCTGTGTTCACTTTTACAGGAAGGTGGTCGCGGCGGCCCTTCTTTTTGCCATCGGACCTTGTCATCGAAGTCTGGCATTCTCTGGATTTATAGTGCTTTCAAGACAACTGGGAACTCTATTATGACGTCAGTGATCTTCAGGTCGGAGTTCTAGAAGGAGGCTCGAGTTCTCGACTTGGAATTCCGATTTGAATGACCGTTCACAACGTATTTTCACAGTGGGATCTTGTTTTTTTTTCAGAGTTCCCAGTTGTCTTGAACTCACTAAAGTCTGAGATTTCCCAGTTCCGAGTTCCCAGTTGTCTTGAACTCACTAAAGTCTGAGATTTCCCAGTTCCGAGTTCCCAGTTGTCTTGAACTCACTAAAGTCTGAGATTTCCCAGTTCAGAGTTTCCAATTGTTTTGAATGCGTCAGAAATCAAACTGGATTGACAGCGTGGCCAATGTAGTCAACCTTTTCTGGCCCATGGGTGTTGCACGTGAATGTTTATCCTTTTAAGATTGGAAAAGAGACTCTTAAACCCAGACGTAGAGCACACACCCTCTCCACTGAATAGCAGGCTAGTGATTGCTTTGTAATGCTTGCAGTTAGCCACGGATTCCTTCCAAACCACTCAATGTTGAATTTGCGATTTCCAACTTGTTGTGTAATGTTCATGTCCAATGTCCGATGAACACCGATTAGGTTTTATCTAGACTTTCTCTTCATATGATGGAGTTTCTTCACGAGTTCCCAGTTGTCTTGAACTCACTGAAGTCAGATTTTGCAGGTCCGAGTGAAGTTGTATTGGGTGTGACATAAATCATGCTTCAATAACAGCATGGCCAATGTTGAATTTTTTATCATTTTCAGCTTGGAAAAGAGACCCTTAATCCCAGAATTGAGACAAGACAGCCACTCCACTGAATAGCAGGCTAGTGATTGCTTTGCAATGCTTGCAGTTAGTCACTGATTCCTTCAAAACCTTGTTGAATTTGCGATTTCCAACTTGTGTAATGTTTATGTCCAATGCACGATGAGCACCGAAATGCCTATAATTTCTTATTTCTCTTCATATGACAAGGATTGAAAAGGATGTGCCAGTAGATAGTTGACTTGATTCACGATGATGGCTGCTAGCTACGATTTTGAAAGTATGATGTTGACATGATCAGTCCAATCAAAGCTACTGTAGATATAACGTGATTTGACATCATTTTATCTGTGGCCAATGACCTTGAGCCTTCTTGGATGGGCACCTCTAATGTAACTCAGCAGCATCAAAGGGGCTTGAATTTTTGAGCTCTCCCTGTGGATTTGGCGGTGACGTAGTGTCCCCATGAGTGACAGAACACTGAGCCAATCACGGCGCAACTAGAGAACATTACCAACCCCTTTGCTCTGTATTTTCCACCCGCTGCAGAATGCTGTAGTAGCCATGCTGGATAAGTGTGCCTTGAATTCTAAATAAATCACAGACAGTGTCACCAGCAAAGCACCCACACACCATCAGACCTCCTCCTCCATGCTTCACGGTGGGAACCACACATGCAGAGATCATCCGCTCACCTACTCTGTGTCTCACAAAGACACGGTGGTTGGAACAAAAAATCTCACATTTGGACTCATCAGACGAAAAGACAGATTTCCACCGTTCTAATGTTCATTGCGTGTGTTTCTTGGCCCAAGCAAGTCTCTTCTTCTGATTGGTGTCCTTTAGTAGTGGTTTCTTTGCAGCAATTGGACCATGAAGGCCTGATTCATGCAGTCTCAGAACAGTCTCAACAGTTGACGTTGAGATGTGTCTGTTACTTGAACTCTGTGAAGCATTTATTTGGGCTGCAATTACAGAGGCTGGTAACTCTAATGAACTTATCCTCCACAGCAGAGGTAACTCTAGGTCTTCATTTCCTGTGGCTGTCCTCATGAGAGTCAGTTTCATCACAGCACTTCATGGTTTTTGCGAGTGCACTTGAAGAAACTTTCAAAGTTCTTGAAATTTTCCGGATTGACTGACCTTCATGCCTTAAAGTAATGATGGACTGTTGTTTCTCTTTGCTTATTTGAGCTGTTCTTGCCATAATATGGACTTGGTATTTTACCAAATAGGGATATATTCTGTATACCACCCATACCTTGTCACAAGATAACTGATTGGCTCAAACGTATTAAGAAGGAAAGAAAGTCCACAAATGAACGTTTAACAAGGCACACCTGTTAATTAAAATGCATTCCAGGTGATTATCTCCTGAAGCTGGTTGAGAGAATGCCAAGAGTGTGCAAAGCTGGCATCAAGACAAAGGGTGGCTACTTTGAAGAATCTCAAATATAAAATATATTTTGATTAACACTTTTTTTGGTTACTACATGATTCCATATGTGTTATTTCATAGTTTTGATGTCTTCACTATTATTCTACAATGTAGAAAATAGATTTAAACAAAGAAAAACCTTTGAATGAGTAGGTGTTCTAGAACCCTGGAATGAGTAGGTGTTCTAGAACCCTGGAATGAGTAGGTGTTCTAGAACCCTGGAATGAGTAGGTGTGTCCAAACTTTTGACTGGTACTGTTTATATATATATATATATATATATATATATATATTTTTTTTTTAGCTAAACAGGTGAGCATTTTGAAGTGTCACAGTGGTTCTTTTAGAAAAAATGTAACTTGCAAGAATATGGACATTTCCCAGAGAGGAAGTGGCGAAGTGAGAAGATTTGTCTGCCCGTGCCAGTTAAGTCCCTTTTTTATATGGAGGTCTAGAAGAGAGGGTCGAATTACATGAGGATTATACGATCTAATTAAAGTTTTGTAATGTTTAGGTTGCACGTGACTTGGGAACTTTGAGAAAAATGATTTAGGGGTTATCTAGTTTGGGCAAAAGACCGTCCTCCGTCCTCTCTCCTCTGTGACCCTGAAACCGATAAGTGTTTAAGTGGTCGAGGAGTTTGTAAATGGAAAATTGTCCTCCCCTTCTCGGTAGCCACCTTTCATCGAGGATACTCGATGTGTATCCAGCAGGAGGTGAGCAGATCTAATTGATAAAAGGCCTTGGTTGTGACCGTCGTTCACACATGTACCCAGTGGTGGAAAAAGTACCCAGCTGTCATACTTGAGTAAAAGTAAAGATACCTTAATAAAAACAAATGACTCAAGTAAAAGTGAAAGTCACCCAGTAAAATACTACTTGAGTAAAAGTTTTTTAAAAAGTATCTGTTTTTAAATTATTATTATTTTTTTTAATTGTACCCCTTTTTCCCCCCAATTTCGTGGTATCCAATTGTTGTAGTACCTACTATCTTGTCTCATTGCTACAACTCCCGTACGGGCTCGGGAGAGACGAAGGCTGAACGTCATGCGTCCTCCGATACACAACCCAACCAGCCGTACTGCTTCTTAACACAGCACGCATCCAACCCGGAAGCCAGCCGCACCAATGTGTCGGAGGCTACACCGTGCCCCTGGCAACCTTGGTACTCTATATTGGAGTAAAAGTACTCTATATTGGAGTAAAAGTACTCTATATTGGAGTAAAAGTACTCTATATTGGAGCAAAAGTACTCTATATTGGAGTAAAAGTACTCTATATTGGAGTAAAAGTACTCTATATTGGAGTAAAAGTACTCTATATTGGAGTAAAAGTACTCTATATTGGAGTAAAAGTACACAGATAATGTAAATGCTACACATCAAATTCCTGATATTAAGAAAACTAGACAGACAGGCACTCCAACACTCCAAACATAATTTACTAACGCAGTATTTTGTATTTAGTGAGTCTGCCAGATCAGAGGCAGTAGGGATGACAATGTTATATTGATAGGTGTGTGAATTGGACCATATTGCTGTCCTGCCTGAGCGTTTGAAATGTAACAAGTACCTTTTTAAGTGTCAGGGAAAATGTATGGAGTAAAAAGTACATTATCTTCTTTAGGAATGTAGTGGAGTGAAAGTAAAAGTTGTAAAAAATATAAATAGTAAATTAAATTACAGATACACCCAAAAAATACTTAAGTACTACTTTAAAGTTGATTTACTTAATTACTTTACACACCTTTGTGAATCTGCCCTCTCATTGGCGAGAATCGTCCCACCTGATCTCGCCTCCTGCCTGCCTTCCTTCCTTCCTTCTTTGAGGACATGTATTTCCATCGTTAGAGCGGTCACTTAACTATCTTATATGATCTTTGCATTTCCCCCCCCTCAATCTTCTTCTTCATCTCTGCCTGACTACAATCAAAAAAAGGTGTATTGCCGCCACCTATTGGGTGGGGTGAAAACAAACACTTTAACGCAGAATGAGGACTGGGGGAAAGGTGAAACACATCCTCAAAATATCTATGTACTACCAAAGAATCTGTGGTACTACTCCTTCCGTCAGATTAAAACGTCTTTCCCCTCTATCTTCGTCGCAGCCAATAAAAACACAGGCGATTTTTTTTATGGCTCGGCATTCCGAGAGGAGAGACCTCTGAGCTTCTCAGCCAATGGTTTTTGAGGTGGCGAGGAGAAATGACGCAAGGGGAGAACATCTCGCGTCCTCTCTCTTCTACATTTATGTCAGTTAGCAGACGCTCTTTTCCAGACCGACTTACAGTAGTGAGTGCATACATTTTCATTTTTTATTTTTTCGTACTGGGCCCCGTGGCAATTGAACCCACAACCCTGAGGTTTCAAGCGCCATGCTCTACCAACTGCACACGGGACCTTCACTTCTCACCCCCTTCTCGAAACCCATTGGATGACAAAACCAGAGGTCCCGCCCCTCTGACCTTGTCCTCCAATGGGTTTTGAGAAGGAGGCGAGGAGAGGGAGGATTACAAGGAGAATGCTATTGAGACTCTCCAAAGGAATTGCAATTGTGATATTACCTAGGGGTCTTTTCCGAGATGCGGTTCATTTGGCTACGTTCAACTAAAATAACCGTTCATTTGGCTACGTTCAGCTAAAATGACCGTTAATTTGGCTCATAAACGGCACTTCGTTCAGTAGGTATATTGCTTAAAAATGAAGCTACCTAAAACCGTTAAAAAAAGTACACATCTTCAATGTAAAGCCCAAAAAGTTGCCCGACGTCATGTCAGATCCTGACATATGACTTCAAATACATTTCACCTGACCAAATGATGTAGATGCCCTGCAAAATAAATGGAGAAACAAGCACTGCAAAAAAATGCGTGTGGTGTGGAACAGAATGTGAGTATCCTCACAAACGATTGTTCTTGTGGTGAAGAATTACTATCTTCAGATACTTTTTTTTGTTTTATAATTTATCTGCAGTTAAAAATCGTCGTAACAGTAAGCAAATGAGAGAGTCAAATGAACCGACCTTTCACAAATGCAATTCGGTTCCCGTCGTTCATCAAAAAAGGATCCGTTCACAAGAAAAAAAAAAAAGAACCGATCGTTGCTGTTCGCGAACGATTCATCCCCACTAACCATGGAGTCCAGATTCACAACATGATATAAAGAGCGAAACGGAAGGGAGCTTTACACTATAACACAGTCCCCTTTTTATTTATTTTTCTCCCATATAGTTTACAGTGGGCAAAGATAAACATGTGAGAGAGAAAAAGGAGGGTCAAGAAATCCACTGGAAGAACGGACTAGAAAGGCAGGACTGAACGATTCAGGTTTGTTATGTTGTCTGGACCGAGGAGGAGGAAAAGTACACAGGGAAAGATACGATTCATCAATGAGTTAGGTAGCTAGGTAACTAGGTGACCATAGTTTTAGTAGCTAATGACAACGATCAATTGATCGACGACAAAAGACAATGTTGTTCATTATTGAGTATAATAGGATTAGCTAGCTAGTAGCTAACGTTAGCTAATGTTAATAGATTGGCAAAGCTAGCTAGCAAGCTAACCGTCCGCTAACTAGCTAGCGTAGCTAGCGTAGCTAACTAGTTAGTTAACATCGAACAATATCCTTTTAAAAAACCGGGGACGTTGAGGGGGGGGGGTGTTTATTTCAATATTTCACCCCCGACACAGACGGTAAAACAACAACAACATGGCTGTCCGTGTTTCAAACCCCGACAGGTGGTGTCTCCGTAACAAAAAGCGAACTAGTTAGCATTTCGCGCTAGCTAACGTTAATGGTGGTGGGGGGGGTTTGAGTTGCTTGGCAAAGCTACAGTGTTTAGTCCTGGTACTGAAGTCTGTGGTGGGCCCCTTAGCTACTAGCTAGACAGTATGTCCTGAGTTGGGAGTGTACGGAACATGAAATTGTCCTCGGTAAGCTTTAAAAAAAAAAACGGAATGAAATGCAGATAAATGTGTCGTCTTTCCAAACATTTAGTATTATTATCTTATTGTCTGTTCAGCTAAAAAGGTTTACCCTATCCATATTTGTTATTTTATATATATTTTTTTATGGTATGCAAACCATTTTTTGCTAAAAAACATTTCTGTGCATTTATGTCTCCGCAGACAGTGCCATACTGATCCCCTTGGTAACGGGATCAGAACCGTTTTCTTTCTACCTCGTCCGTGATGACCGAGGTGGGAGTGAAGTGGGCCTGCGACTACTGCACCTATGAGAACTGGCCGTCCGCTGTGAAGTGCACCATGTGTCGTGCACAGTGCCCCAGCAGTCCCATAATCACAAAGGAGACCTACAATAGCAGCCCCAGCAGTCTTAGTACGGAGCCTAGTTGTGGCTGGCAGGACCCTCCAAGCCCCGAGGGAAGCTGTGGTAGCCTCCTCATCTACCCAGACTCCAGTGCCAGGCCCCGTGTCAAGCCCCCCAGCATGGCTGAGAATAGCTCCAAATGGTCCTGTCAGATGTGCACCTACTTGAACTGGCCCCGTGCCATCCGCTGTACCCAGTGTCTGTGTCAGCGCCACCAGAGGACCCCATGCAGCCCCACAGAGGCCCCCCAGACATCAGGCTCCAATGTGGGCCACCGCCCAGCCCCTCCCCCCATGGACCCTTGTACAGAGGAGTACAACGACCGGAACAGACTCAACAGACTCAACACCCGAGGTGGTGGTGGTGGTGGCGGCAGTAGCAGTGGGCAGCACTGGACTTGCACGGCCTGTACTTACCAGAACTATCCCAAGACCCGGAAGTGCATTGTCTGCGACCACCCACAGCCTCAACCTAACAACCGGGAGGCTATTCCTATAGAGCTGGCTGGGCAGTCCGTGGAGTCTCCCTCCTCCACATCCTCAATCATCAATGAACAGGACAGAGACGGGGCCAGGTGGAGAGGGAGTGGGGGGAGCTGCAGTAGAGGGCTGAGCGGGGGACAGAGACAGGGACTGGGACAGAGGATGACTTCTCCACCCACCTCTAAGAAGGAGGCGGAGGTAAAGATGGACTTCCAGAGGATTGAGCTGGCGGCCGGGGCGATGGGCAGCGAAGAGGAGCAGCATCGCCGCCCGGAGAACATTGATTTCAAGAAGACCAAACAGATTAAGAACAGGATGAGGAAAACTGACTGGCTGTTCCTTAATGCTTGTGCAGGTGAGTGAGTGGCTATTATAGGATCTAAGTTAGTGTTTACTGTACATAAAGTCTTCCTGTCTGTGAATGGACATTACAGACACAAGATCACTAACTGGCCAAGCTGCAGGAGTTCACCCTGGTTGTCACTAACTGGCCAAGCTGCAGTAGTTCACCCTGGTTGTCACTAACTGGCCAAGCTGCAGTAGTTCACCCTGGTTGTCACTAACTGGCCAAGCTGCAGTAGTTCACCCTGGTTGTCACTAACTGGCCAAGCTGCAGTAGTTCACCCTGGTTGTCACTAACTGGCCAAGCTGCAGTAGTTCACCCTGGTTGTCACTAACTGGCCAAGCTGCAGGAGTTCACCCTGGTTGTCACTAACTGGCCAAGCTGCAGGAGTTCACCCTGGTTGTCACTAACTGGCCAAGCTGCAGGAGTTCACCCTGGTTGTCACTAACTGGCCAAGCTGCAGTAGTTCACCCTGGTTGTCACTAACTGGCCAAGCTGCAGTAGTTCACCCTGGTTGTCACTAACTGGCCACGCTGCAGGAGTTCACCCTGGTTGTCACTAACTGGCCAAGCTGCAGGAGTTCACCCTGGTTGTCACTAACTGGCCAAGCTGCAGTAGTTCACCCTGGTTGTCACTAACTGGCCACGCTGCAGGAGTTCACCCTGGTTGTGACTAACTGGCCAAGCTGCAGTAGTTCACCCTGGTTGTCACTAACTGGCCAAGCTGCAGTAGTTCACCCTGGTTGTCACTAACTGGCCAAGCTGCAGTAGTTCACCCTGGTTGTCACTAACTGGCCACGCTGCAGGAGTTCACCCTGGTTGTCACTAACTGGCCAAGCTGCAGGAGTTCACCCTGGTTGTCACTAACTGGCCAAGCTGCAGGAGTTCACCCTGGTTGTCACTAACTGGCCAAGTTACAAAGTTATGAAGGGGGGGGGGGGGATCTATAGTTAGATATCACAATATTATTTAGTAAGATATTATATCGATACTTTGACTCTCGTGTATCCATTTTGTGTTGTTAGCTAGCGCTAGTCGTCTGTACCCGCACCAAACTCTGGTATTTTTAATCCTATAGGTTATTCTTTGTACCCCTCGTATAGTCGGTGTCTACGCCCCTGGGGAAATCTCATTAGCATAATACAAACATCTGTCTGTGTGTTAAGTGGTTTTGTTGTTGTTGTATGGGCTGTCTCTCAATCCACAGCATCCACCAATGACTGCCCTCCGCCTCTGAGGTGGGAGGCGGCCGAGCTACAGCGGTGTTTGTCAGACACGAGACATCCAGAAAATTAGATTTTTCTCAGGAAAACATTTGTAGCGTCCCCAATTGTTTTCGTCTACAAACTCTATGGAAAGATGAGACTCTCACGATGGTGTTCTCATGGTTTTCAGGGTGTCCGTGGGTCCTTAGGCTCAAAATGTCTTAAATTCAGTTTTCTCGGGTCTTAAATGTGACGGAGTGACTACCGTGGTTCTGTTATATTGTGCCGATGCTTAATTGATGCTACGTGAGGAGAAAAATAAAATATTATTGAACATAAAAAAAAATACTCAAATAATACTCTGAATATGATGCTGGAGAGAGACCCACATGGGCCTCTGTGTTCATGTCTGGTCGTACGCCTGGAGAGAGACCCACATGGGCCTCTGTGTTCATGTCTGGTCGTACGCCTGGAGAGAGACCCACATGGGCCTCTGTGTTCATGTCTGGTCGTACGCCTGGAGAGAGACCCACACGGGCCTCTGTGTTCATGTCTGGTCGTACGCCTGGAGAGAGACCCACACGGGCCTCTGTGTTCATGTCTGGTCGTACGCCTGGAGAGAGACCCACACGGGCCTCTGTGTTCATGTCTGGTCGTACGCCTGGAGAGAGACCCACATGGGCCTCTGTGTTCATGTCTGGTCGTACGCCTGGAGAGAGACCCACATGGGCCTCTGTGTTCATGTCTGGTCGTACGCCTGGAGAGCGACCCACACGGGCCTCTGTGTTCATGTCTGGTCGTACGCCTGGAGAGAGACCCACATGGGCCTCTGTGTTCATGTCTGGTCGTACGCCTGGAGAGAGACCCACATGGGCCTCTGTGTTCATGTCTGGTCGTACGCCTGGAGAGAGACCCACATGGGCCTCTGTGTTCATGTCTGGTCGTACGCCTGGAGAGAGACCCACATGGGCCTCTGTGTTCATGTCTGGTCGTACGCCTGGAGAGAGACCCACATGGGCCTCTGTGTTCATGTCTGGTCGTACGCCTGGAGAGAGACCCACATGGGCCTCTGTGTTCATGTCTGGTCGTACGCCTGGAGAGAGACCCACATGGGCCTCTGTGTTCATGTCTGGTCGTACGCCTGGAGAGAGACCCACATGGGCCTCTGTGTTCATGTCTGGTCGTACGCCTGGAGAGAGACCCACACGGGCCTCTGTGTTCATGTCTGGTCGTACGCCTGGAGAGAGACCCACACGGGCCTCTGTGTTCATGTCTGGTCGTACGCCTGGAGAGAGACCCACATGGGCCTCTGTGTTCATGTCTGGTCGTACGCCTGGAGAGAGACCCACATGGGCCTCTGTGTTCATGTCTGGTCGTACGCCTGGAGAGAGACCCACATGGGCCTCTGTGTTCATGTCTGGTCGTACGCCTGGAGAGAGACCCACATGGGCCTCTGTGTTCATGTCTGGTCGTACGCCTGGAGAGAGACCCACATGGGCCTCTGTGTTCATGTCATGTCTGGTCGCACGCCTGGAGAGCGGCCCACATGGGCCTCTGTGTACACGTCTGGTCGCACGCCTGGAGAGCGGCCCACATGGGCCTCTGTGTTCATGTCTGGTCGCACGCCTGGAGAGCGACCCACATGGGCCTCTGTGTTCATGTCATGTCTGGTCGCACGCCTGGAGAGCGGCCCACATGGGCCTCTGTGTTCATGTCTGGTCACACGCCTGGAGAGCGACCCACATGGGCCTCTGTGTTCATGTCTGGTCACACGCCTGGAGAGCGGCCCACATGGGCCTCTGTGTTCACGTCATGTCTGGTCGCACGCCTGGAGAGCGACCCACATGGGCCTCTGTGTTCACGTCATGTCTGGTCGCACGCCTGGAGAGCGACCCACATGGGCCTCTGTGTTCACGTCTGGTCGCACGCCTGGAGAGCGACCCACATGGGCCTCTGTGTACACGTCTGGTTGCACGCCTGGAGAGCGACCCACATGGGCCTCTGTGTTCACGTCATGTCTGGTCGCACACCTGGAGAGCGACCCACATGGGCCTCTGTGTACACGTCTGGTCGCACGCCTGGAGAGCGACCCACATGGGCCTCTGTGTTCACGTCATGTCTGGTCGCACGCCTGGAGAGCGACCCACATGGGCCTCTGTGTTCATGTCTGGTCGCACGCCTGGAGAGCGACCCACATGGGCCTCTGTGTTCACGTCATGTCTGGTCGCACGCCTGGAGAGCGACCCACATGGGCCTCTGTGTTCACGTCATGTCTGGTCGCACGCCTGGAGAGCGACCCACATGGGCCTCTGTGTTTATGTCATGTCTGGTCGCACGCCTGGAGAGCGACCCACATGGGCCTCTGTGTTTATGTCTGGTCGCACGCCTGGAGAGCGACCCACATGGGCCTCTGTGTTCATGTCTGGTCGCACGCCTGGAGAGCGACCCACATGGGCCTCTGTGTTCACGTCATGTCTGGTCACACGCCTGGAGAGCGATCCACATGGGCCTCTGTGTTCATGTCTGGTCGCACGCCTGGAGAGCGACCCACATGGGCCTCTGTGTTCATGTCTGGTCGCACGCCTGGAGAGCGACCCACATGGGCCTCTGTGTACACCTCACGTCTGGTCGTACGCCTGGAGAGCGACCCACATCTGCCTCTGTGTACACGTCTGGTTGCACGCCGGAGAGCGACCCACATCTGCCTCTGTGTACACATCTGGTTGCACGCCGGAGAGCGACCCACATCTGCCTCTGTGTACACCTCACGTCTGGTTGCACGCCGGAGAGCGACCCACATCTGCCTCTGTGTACACCTCATGTCTGGCCGTACACCTGGAGAGCGACCCACATGGGCCTCTGTATTCACGTCATGTCTGGTCGCACGCCTGGAGAGCGACCCACATGGGTCCCTGTGTTCACGTCATGTGCATGTGCCAGTATGAATCAGGCTGTTGCCAGAGGAGAGAGCCAGGTAGCCAATAGGTCTACCATTTGATATATAAGCTGTGAGCGTTTATCTCTAAGCACTACTAGGTCTTGGCTAGATTGAATGCACTTGAGTAGAGATATATATGTTTTATGACTATCTAGAATGAAAATAGATGTGTTGCGGTTAGTGGCTCAGCAGCTGCATTGTTACATAATGAACACACACATAACTACAGTATTATTAAGAAAGGGCTTAGTTAGAAGGGAATCTTGGACCCATTGAATCCCTGACTGTTTGTCTTTGCTGTTCTGGGAGAGTCTCTGATAGTGAAAGTATTCCCTCAGGCCTGTAAGGATGAAAAGCTACTTTGGCTAGGCTGGGGAGCAGACTGTGACAGAGAGGAGGAAGGCTGGGGAGCAGACTGTGACAGAGAGGAGGAGAGGTCTGCTCTCTGTCTGGGTCCAGTGGGAGAGTGGCGACCGAGGGAGGGACAGAGTGAGCAGGAGACGGACGGAGAGAAAGAGACGGACGGAGAGAAAGAGACGGACGGGGAGAAAGAGACGGACGGGGAGAAAGAGACGGACGGGGAGAAAGAGACGGACGGGGAGAAAGAGACGGACGGGGAGAAAGAGACGGACGGGGAGAAAGAGACGGAGACGGACGGGGAGAAAGAGACGGAGACGGACGGAGAAAGAGACGGAGACGGACGGAGAAAGAGACGGAGACGGACGGAGAAAGAGACGGAGACGGACGGAGAAAGAGACGGAGACGGACGGAGAAAGAGACGGAGACGGACGGAGAAAGAGACGGAGACGGACGGAGAAAGAGACGGAGACGGACGGAGAGAAAGAGACGGACGGACGAAGAGAAAGGGACGGACGGAGAGAAAGAGACGGACGGAGAGAAAGAGACGGACGGAGAGAAAGAGACGGACGAAGAGAAAGAGACGGACGGAGAGAAAGAGAAAGAGACGGACGGGGAGAAAGAAGAGAGACGGACGGAGAGAAAGAAAGAGACGGACGGGGAGAAAGAGACGGGGAGAAAGAGAAAGAGACGGACGGGGAGAAAGAGACGGACGAAGAGAAAGAGACGGGCGGGGAGAAAGAGACGGGCGGGGAGAAAGAGACGGACGGGGAGAAAGAGACGGACGAAGAGAAAGAGACGGACGGGGAGAAAGAGACGGACGGGGAGAAGCAGAGAGGCTGTCTCCCTCCCTCCCCTGGCTGTGTGTCCAGAAACTCCTCTCTCTCCTTGGGGACAGAGTGTGATCTAGAGGGACAGCCTCCTCTAGCTGGCTCTCCTTGGGGACGGTCTCCTTCTTGTCTATATTGAATACAACATTTAAACATTCAGTGTAGGCTGGGAAAAGTATGTGAACCCCCCTAGGCTAATGATTTCTCCAAAAGCTAA
Source organism: Oncorhynchus mykiss (assembly GCF_013265735.2). NCBI lineage: Eukaryota > Metazoa > Chordata > Actinopteri > Salmoniformes > Salmonidae > Oncorhynchus > Oncorhynchus mykiss. The sequence goes on along the minus strand of NC_048587.1, from coordinate 6,796,550 downwards.
TTGGAGTCAGGAGTCAGTTAACATGGAGCCCAATCAATGAGATGAGATTGGAGATGTTGGTTAGAGCTGCCTTGCCCTATAAAAAAACACTCACAAAATGTTAGTTTGCTGTTCACAAGAAGCATTGCCTGATGTGACCCATGCCTCGAACAGAAGAGATCTCAGAAGACCTAAGATGAAGAATTGTCAACTTGCATAAAGCTGGAAAGGGTTACAAAAGTATCTCTAAAAGCCTCGACGTTCATCAGTCCACGCTAAGACAAATTGTCTATAAATGGAGAAAGCTCAGCACTGTTGCTACTCTCCCTAGGAGTGGCCGTGCTGAAAAGATGACTGCAAGAGCACAGGAGCAGAATGCTCAATGAGGTTAAGAAGAATCCTAGAGTGTCAACTAAAGACTTACAGAAATCTCTGGAACATGCTAACATCTCTGTTGATGACTAAAACACTAAACAAGAACGGTGTTCATGGGAGGACCACGGAAGAAGACATTGCTGTCCAAAAAACCCATTGCTGCACGTCTGAAGTTTGCAGAAGAGCACCTGGATGTTCCACAGCGCTACTGGCAGAATATTCCGTGGACAGATGGAACTACAGATGAGTCTTTTGGAAGGAACACACATGGGGGAGAAAAAAAGTCACAGTACACCAACAGCAACCTCATCCCAACTGTAAAGTATGGTGGAGGGAGCATCATGGTTTGGGACTGCTTCAGGGCCTGGACTGCTTGCTATCATCAACGGAGAAATGAATTCCCAAGTTTATCAAGATATTTTGCAGGAGAATGTTAGGCTATCTATCCGCCAGTTTAAGCGCAACAGAAGTTGGGTGACGCAACAGGACAACGACCCAAAACACAGAAGTAAATCAACAACAGAGTGGCTTCAACAGAAGAAAAATATGCCTTCTGGAGTGGCCCAGTAGGACTCCTGACCTCAACCCGATTGAGATGCTGTGGCATGACCTCAAGAGAGCAGTTCACACCAGACATCCCAAGAATATTGCAGAACTGAAACAGTTTTGTAAAGAGGAATGGTCCAAAATTCCTCCTGACCGTTGTGCAGGTCTGATCCACAACTAGAGAAAACGTTTGGTTGAGGTTATTGCTGCCAAAGGAGGGTCAACCAGTTATTAAACCCAAGGGTTCACCTACTTTTCCCACCCTGTACTGTGAATGTTGACACGCTGTGTTCCATAAAGACATGAACACGTATAATTGTTTGTGTGTTATTAGTTTAAAGCAGACTGTGTTTGTCTATTATTGTGACCTAGATGAAGATCAGATCAAATTTTATGACCCAATTTATGCAGAAATCCAGGTATTTCCGAAAGGTTCACATACTTTTCCTTGCCACTTTATGTCCTAATAATTCAAAAACATTGCTCAGAAAACCAGGTGTTTTTAATCAGCGTATCGCTTACTTCAAATATGACCCGTTCACACGTTTAAGATCAGCAGAGAAAGGTGTCTACGTGACTGGCACACTCGGCCTTCTGCCATTTTAATCAGTTTCATATCCGGGGCGGCAGGGTAGCCTAGTGGTTAGAGTGTAGAGGCGGCAGGGTAGCCTAGTGGTTAGAGTGTAGAGGCGGCAGGGTAGCCTAGTGGTTAGAGCGTTGGACTAGTAACCGGAAGGTTGCAAGTTCAAATCCCCGAGCTGACAAGGTATAAATCTGTCATTCTGCCCCTGAACCCACTGTTCCCCGATAGGCCGTCATTGAAAATAAGTCAGTTAGGAACAAAAACTTTTTTTAAATAAAATAAATTATTAATATTCATGTAAACATAACTCACTGATGCTTCTTTAAACCTGGTTAGTGCTGACTGCTCTGCTGGACCAAGCAGCCACCCATCCATCCTAGCAGGAAGTTAAAAATAGCCTTGACATAACATGAGCACAACACTGTGACAGTCTGACCTTGGCTCTGATTTCTTCTCCCCTCTGTCCACAGTCAGACGGTCTGTTGTTGAGACACAAATAATATTGTCTTGGGACTTGCATATTGACCAATGACTGATGTTGACTGGGTGAGGGCTCTGTGAGGGCTGTCAACTCTCTCACCACCTCACAGCTCATCTAACTTAGTGATGAATACATTTATTGTCCTCTCTCTCTCTCTCTCTCTCTCTCTCTCTGATGTCTCTCTCTCTCTGATGTCTCTCTCTCTCTGATGTCTCTCTCTCTCTACGGCAGATGTCTCTGTCCGATTATGGAGTTTGTTATTGAGACACAAATAATAATGCCTTGGGACGTGCATATTGACCAATGACTGATGTTGACTGGGTGAGGGCTCTGTGATAAACACATTTACTGTCCTCTCTGAGGCACAGTCAATATATATCAAAAGAAAATATTAATCAGGCATCAGATCACAGTTTATTATTTGACCTTGCTGGTGAACATTAGGTCGGCTAACCTCTCCCCTCCCCCTCTATGGTCCGATGTCTGTCTCTATCCGGCTAGGGAGTTTGTTGTTGTTCAGATACAATAATGTCTTGAGTCGTTGTTGAGACAAAGTTGGCTAACACCTTGAAGGGGTACCTACTAACTGACCTAATGACTTCATGACTAGGGGCTGGTACAATTACCTACTAACTGACCTAATGACTTCATGACTAGGGGCTGGTACAATTACCTACTAACTGACCTAATGACTTCATGACTAGGGGCTGGTTCAATTACCTACTAACTGACCTAATGACTAGGGGCTGGTACTATTACCTACTAACTGACCTAATGACTAGGGGCTGGTACTATTACCTACTAACTGACCTAATGACTTCATGACTAGGGGCTGGTACTATTACCTACTAACTGACCTAATGACTTCATGACTAGGGGCTGGTTCAATTACCTACTAACTGACCTATACAATTACCTACTAACTGACCTAATGACTTCATGACTAGGGGCTGGTTCAATTACCTACTAACTGACCTAATGACTAGGGGCTGGTACTATTACCTACTAACTGACCTAATGACTTCATGACTAGGGGCTGGTACAATTACCTACTAACTGACCTAATGACTTCATGACTAGGGGCTGGTACTATTACCTACTAACTGACCTAATGACTAGGGGCTGGTACTATTACCTACTAACTGACCTAATGACTTCATGACTAGGGGCTGGTACTATTACCTACTAACTGACCTAATGACTTCATGACTAGGGGCTGGTTCAATTACCTACTAACTGACCTAATGACTTCATGACCAGGGGCTGGTTCTATTACCTACTAACTGACCTAATGACTAGGGGCTGGTACAGTTACCTACTAACTGACCTAATGACTAGGGGCTGGTACAGTTACCTACTAACTGACCTAATGACTTCATGACTAGGGGCTGGTACAGTTACCTACTAACTGACCTAATGACTTCATGACTAGGGGCTGGTACAGTTACCTACTAACTGACCTAATGACTAGGGGCTGGTACAGTTACCTACTAACTGACCTAATGACTTCATGACTAGGGGCTGGTACAATTACCTACTAACTGACCTAATGACTTCATGACTAGGGGCTGGTACAGTTACCTACTAACTGACCTATACAATTACCTACTAACTGACCTAATGACTTCATGACTAGGGGCTGGTACTATTACCTACTAACTGACCTAATGACTTCATGACTAGGGGCTGGTTCAATTACCTACTAACTGACCTAATGACTTCATGACTAGGGGCTGGTTCAATTACCTACTAACTGACCTAATGACTTCATGACTAGGGGGTGGTTCAATTACCTACTAACTGACCTATACAATTACCTACTAACTGACCTAATGACTTCATGACTAGGGGGTATAACTGACCTAATGACTTCATGACTAGGGGCTGGTACAATTACCTACTAACTGACCTATACAATTACCTACTAACTGACCTAATGACTTCATGACTAGGGGCTGGTACAATTACCTACTAACTGACCTAATGACTTCATGACTAGGGGCTGGTACAGTTACCTACTAACTGACCTAATGACTTCATGACTAGGGGCTGGTACAGTTACCTACTAACTGACCTAATGACTTCATGACTAGAGGCTGGTTCAATTACCTACTAACTGACCTAATGACTTCATGACTAGGGGCTGGTTCAATTACCTACTAACTGACCTATACAATTACCTACTAACTGACCTAATGACTTCATGACTAGGGGCTGGTTCAATTACCTACTAACTGACCTAATGACTTCATGACTAGGGGCTGGTTCAATTACCTACTAACTGACCTATACAATTACCTACTAACTGACCTAATGACTTCATGACTAGGGGGTATAACTGACCTAATGACTTCATGACTAGGGGCTGGTTCAATTACCTACTAACTGACCTAATGACTTCATGACTAGGGGCTGGTTCAATTACCTACTAACTGACCTAATGACTTCATGACTAGGGGCTGGTACAATTACCTACTAACTGACCTAATGACTTCATGACCAGGGGCTGGTACAGTTACCTACTAACTGACCTAATGACTTCATGACTAGTGGCTGGTACAATTACCTACTAACTGACCTAATGACTAGGGGCTGGTACAGTTACCTACTAACTGACCTAATGACTTCATGACCAGGGGCTGGTACAGTTACCTACTAACTGACCTAATGACTTCATGACCAGGGGCTGGTACAGTTACCTACTAACTGACCTAATGACTTCATGACCAGGGGCTGGTACAATTACCTACTAACTGACCTAATGACTTCATGACCAGGGGCTGGTACAGTTACCTACTAACTGACCTAATGACTAGGGGCTGGTACAGTTACCTACTAACTGACCTAATGACTTCATGACTAGGGGCTGGTACAATTACCTACTAACTGACCTAATGACTTCATGACTAGGGGCTGGTACAGTTACCTACTAACTGACCTATACAATTACCTACTAACTGACCTAATGACTTCATGACTAGGGGCTGGTACTATTACCTACTAACTGACCTAATGACTTCATGACTAGGGGCTGGTTCAATTACCTACTAACTGACCTAATGACTTCATGACTAGGGGCTGGTTCAATTACCTACTAACTGACCTAATGACTTCATGACTAGGGGGTGGTTCAATTACCTACTAACTGACCTATACAATTACCTACTAACTGACCTAATGACTTCATGACTAGGGGGTATAACTGACCTAATGACTTCATGACTAGGGGCTGGTACAATTACCTACTAACTGACCTATACAATTACCTACTAACTGACCTAATGACTTCATGACTAGGGGCTGGTACAATTACCTACTAACTGACCTAATGACTTCATGACTAGGGGCTGGTACAGTTACCTACTAACTGACCTAATGACTTCATGACTAGGGGCTGGTACAGTTACCTACTAACTGACCTAATGACTTCATGACTAGGGGCTGGTTCAATTACCTACTAACTGACCTAATGACTTCATGACTAGGGGCTGGTTCAATTACCTACTAACTGACCTATACAATTACCTACTAACTGACCTAATGACTTCATGACTAGGGGCTGGTTCAATTACCTACTAACTGACCTAATGACTTCATGACTAGGGGCTGGTTCAATTACCTACTAACTGACCTATACAATTACCTACTAACTGACCTTACTGGCTTCATGACTAGGGGGTATAACTGACCTAATGACTTCATGACTAGGGGCTGGTTCAATTACCTACTAACTGACCTAATGACTTCATGACTAGGGGCTGGTTCAATTACCTACTAACTGACCTATACAATTACCTACTAACTGACCTAATGACTTCATGACTAGGGGCTGGTTCAATTACCTACTAACTGACCTAATGACTTCATGACTAGGGGCTGGTACAATTACCTACTAACTGACCTAATGACTAGGGGCTGGTACAGTTACCTACTAACTGACCTAATGACTTCATGACCAGGGGCTGGTACAGTTACCTACTAACTGACCTAATGACTTCATGACCAGGGGCTGGTACAGTTACCTACTAACTGACCTAATGACTTCATGACCAGGGGCTGGTACAATTACCTACTAACTGACCTAATGACTTCATGACCAGGGGCTGGTACAATTACCTACTAACTGACCTAATGACTTCATGACTAGGGGCTGGTACAGTTACCTACTAACTGACCTAATGACTTCATGACTAGGGGCTGGTACTATTACCTACTAACTGACCTAATGACTTCATGACCAGGGGCTGGTACTATTACCTACTAACTGACCTAATGACTTCATGACTAGGGGGTATAACTGACCTAATGACTTCATGACTAGGGGCTGGTACAATTACCTACTAACTGACCTAATGACTTCATGACTAGGGGCTGGTACAGTTACCTACTAACTGACCTAATGACTTCATGACTAGGGGCTGGTACAGTTACCTACTAACTGACCTAATGACTTCATGACTAGGGGCTGGTTCAATTACCTACTAACTGACCTAATGACTAGGGGCTGGTACTATTACCTACTAACTGACCTAATGACTAGGGGCTGGTACTATTACCTACTAACTGACCTAATGACTTCATGACTAGGGGCTGGTTCAATTACCTACTAACTGACCTAATGACTTCATGACTAGGGGCTGGTACAATTACCTACTAACTGACCTATACAATTACCTACTAACTGACCTATACAATTACCTACTAACTGACCTATACAATTACCTACTAACTGACCTATACAATTACCTACTAACTGACCTAATGACTTCATGACTAGGGGCTGGTACAGTTACCTACTAACTGACCTAATGACTTCATGACTAGGGGCTGGTACAATTACCTACTAACTGACCTAATGACTTCATGACTAGGGGGTATAACTGACCTAATGACTAGGGGCTGGTACAGTTACCTACTAACTGACCTAATGACTTCATGACTAGGGGCTGGTACTGTTACCTACTAACTGACCTAATGACTTCATGACCAGGGGCTGGTACTATTACCTACTAACTGACCTAATGACTAGGGGCTGGTACAGTTACCTACTAACTGACCTAATGACTTCATGACTAGGGGGTATAACTGACCTAATGACTTCATGACTAGGGGCTGGTACAATTACCTACTAACTGACCTAATGACTTCATGACTAGGGGCTGGTACAGTTACCTACTAACTGACCTAATGACTTCATGACTAGTGGCTGGTACAGTTACCTACTAACTGACCTAATGACTTCATGACTAGGGGCTGGTTCAATTACCTACTAACTGACCTAATGACTAGGGGCTGGTACTATTACCTACTAACTGACCTAATGACTAGGGGCTGGTACTATTACCTACTAACTGACCTAATGACTTCATGACTAGGGGCTGGTTCAATTACCTACTAACTGACCTAATGACTTCATGACTAGGGGCTGGTACAGTTACCTACTAACTGACCTAATGACTTCATGACTAGGGGCTGGTTCAATTACCTACTAACTGACCTAATGACTTCATGACTAGGGGCTGGTACAGTTACCTACTAACTGACCTAATGACTTCATGACTAGGGGCTGGTACAGTTACCTACTAACTGACCTAATGACTTCATGACTAGGGGCTGGTACAATTACCTACTAACTGACCTAATGACTTCATGACTAGGGGGTGGTACAATTACCTACTAACTGACCTAATGACTTCATGACTAGGGGGTATAACTGACCTAATGACTTCATGACTAGGGGCTGGTTCAATTACCTACTAACTGACCTAATGACTTCATGACTAGGGGCTGGTACAATTACCTACTAACTGACCTAATGACTAGGGGCTGGTACAATTACCTACTAACTGACCTAATGACTTCATGACTAGGGGCTGGTTCAATTACCTACTAACTGACCTAATGACTAGGGGCTGGTTCAATTACCTACTAACTGACCTAATGACTTCATGACTAGGGGCTGGTACAGTTACCTACTAACTGACCTAATGACTTCATGACTAGGGGCTGGTACAATTACCTACTAACTGACCTAATGACTTCATGACTAGGGGCTGGTACAGTTACCTACTAACTGACCTAATGACTTCATGACTAGGGGCTGGTTCAATTACCTACTAACTGACCTAATGACTTCATGACTAGGGGCTGGTACAATTACCTACTAACTGACCTAATGACTTCATGACCAGGGGCTGGTACAATTACCTACTAACTGACATAATGACTTCATGACTAGGGGCTGGTACAATTACCTACTAACTGACATAATGACTTCATGACTAGGGGCTGGTACAATTACCTACTAACTGACCTAATGACTTCATGACTAGGGGCTGGTTCAGTTACCTACTAACTGACCTAATGACTTCATGACTAGGGGCTGGTTCTATTACCTACTAACTGACCTAATGACTTCATGACTAGGGGCTGGTTCAATTACCTACTAACTGACCTAATGACTTCATGACTAGGGGCTGGTTCAATTACCTACTAACTGACCTATACAATTACCTACTAACTGACCTAATGACTTCATGACTAGGGGCTGGTTCAATTACCTACTAACTGACCTAATGACTTCATGACTAGGGGCTGGTACAATTACCTACTAACTGACCTATACAATTACCTACTAACTGACCTAATGACTTCATGACTAGGGGCTGGTACAATTACCTACTAACTGACCTAATGACTTCATGACTAGGGGCTGGTACAGTTACCTACTAACTGACCTAATGACTTCATGACTAGGGGCTGGTACAATTACCTACTAACTGACCTAATGACTTCATGACTAGGGGCTGGTACTATTACCTACTAACTGACCTAATGACTTCATGACTAGGGGCTGGTTCAATTACCTACTAACTGACCTAATGACTTCATGACTAGGGGCTGGTTCAATTACCTACTAACTGACCTATACAATTACCTACTAACTGACCTAATGACTTCATGACTAGGGGCTGGTACTATTACCTACTAACTGACCTAATGACTTCATGACTAGGGGCTGGTACAATTACCTACTAACTGACCTAATGACTAGGGGCTGGTACAGTTACCTACTAACTGACCTAATGACTTCATGACTAGGGGCTGGTACAGTTACCTACTAACTGACCTAATGACTTCATGACTAGGGGCTGGTACAATTACCTACTAACTGACCTAATGACTTCATGACTAGGGGCTGGTACAATTACCTACTAACTGACCTAATGACTTCATGACTAGGGGCTGGTTCAATTACCTACTAACTGACCTAATGACTTCATGACTAGGGGCTGGTACAGTTACCTACTAACTGACCTAATGACTTCATGACTAGGGGGTATAACTGACCTAATGACTTCATGACTAGGGGGTATAACTGACCTAATGACTTCATGACTAGGGGCTGGTTCAATTACCTACTAACTGACCTATACAATTACCTACTAACTGACCTAATGACTTCATGACTAGGGGCTGGTTCAATTACCTACTAACTGACCTAATGACTTCATGACTAGGGGCTGGTACAATTACCTACTAACTGACCTAATGACTTCATGACTAGGGGCTGGTTCAATTACCTACTAACTGACCTATACAATTACCTACTAACTGACCTAATGACTTCATGACTAGGGGCTGGTTCAATTACCTACTAACTGACCTATACAATTACCTACTAACTGACCTATACAATTACCTACTAACTGACCTAATGACTTCATGACTAGGGGCTGGTTCAATTACCTACTAACTGACCTAATGACTTCATGACTAGGGGCTGGTACAATTACCTACTAACTGACCTAATGACTTCATGACTAGGGGCTGGTTCTATTACCTACTAACTGACCTAATGACTTCATGACTAGGGGCTGGTTCAATTACCTACTAACTGACCTAATGACTTCATGACTAGGGGCTGGTTCAATTACCTACTAACTGACCTATACAATTACCTACTAACTGACCTAATGACTTCATGACTAGGGGCTGGTTCAATTACCTACTAACTGACCTAATGACTTCATGACTAGGGGCTGGTTCAATTACCTACTAACTGACCTAATGACTTCATGACTAGGGGCTGGTACAGTTACCTACTAACTGACCTAATGACTTCATGACTAGGGGCTGGTTCAATTACCTACTAACTGACCTATACAATTACCTACTAACTGACCTAATGACTTCATGACTAGGGGCTGGTACAGTTACCTACTAACTGACCTAATGACTTCATGACTAGGGGGTATAACTGACCTAATGACTTCATGACTAGGGGGTATAACTGACCTAATGACTTCATGACTAGGGGCTGGTTCAATTACCTACTAACTGACCTATACAATTACCTACTAACTGACCTAATGACTTCATGACTAGGGGCTGGTTCAATTACCTACTAACTGACCTAATGACTTCATGACTAGGGGCTGGTACAATTACCTACTAACTGACCTAATGACTTCATGACTAGGGGCTGGTTCAATTACCTACTAACTGACCTATACAATTACCTACTAACTGACCTAATGACTTCATGACTAGGGGCTGGTTCAATTACCTACTAACTGACCTATACAATTACCTACTAACTGACCTATACAATTACCTACTAACTGACCTAATGACTTCATGACTAGGGGCTGGTTCAATTACCTACTAACTGACCTAATGACTTCATGACTAGGGGCTGGTACAATTACCTACTAACTGACCTAATGACTTCATGACTAGGGGCTGGTTCTATTACCTACTAACTGACCTAATGACTTCATGACTAGGGGCTGGTTCAATTACCTACTAACTGACCTAATGACTTCATGACTAGGGGCTGGTTCAATTACCTACTAACTGACCTATACAATTACCTACTAACTGACCTAATGACTTCATGACTAGGGGCTGGTTCAATTACCTACTAACTGACCTAATGACTTCATGACTAGGGGCTGGTTCAATTACCTACTAACTGACCTAATGACTTCATGACTAGGGGCTGGTACAGTTACCTACTAACTGACCTAATGACTTCATGACTAGGGGCTGGTTCAATTACCTACTAACTGACCTATACAATTACCTACTAACTGACCTAATGACTTCATGACTAGGGGCTGGTACAATTACCTACTAACTGACCTAATGACTTCATGACTAGGGGCTGGTACAGTTACCTACTAACTGACCTAATGACTTCATGACTAGGGGCTGGTTCAATTACCTACTAACTGACCTATACAATTACCTACTAACTGACCTAATGACTTCATGACTAGGGGCTGGTACAATTACCTACTAACTGACCTAATGACTTCATGACTAGGGGCTGGTACAATTACCTACTAACTGACCTAATGACTTCATGACTAGGGGGTATAACTGACCTAATGACTTCATGACTAGGGGGTATAACTGACCTAATGACTTCATGACTAGGGGGTATAACTGACCTAATGACTTCATGACTAGGGGGTATAACTGACCTAATGACTTCATGACTAGGGGCTGGTACTATTACCTACTAACTGACCTAATGACTTCATGACTAGGGGCTGGTACAATTACCTACTAACTGACCTAATGACTTCATGACTAGGGGGTATAACTGACCTAATGACTTCATGACTAGGGGCTATAACTGACCTAATGACTTCATGACTAGGGGCTGGTTCAATTACCTACTAACTGACCTAATGACTTCATGACTAGGGGCTGGTACAGTTACCTACTAACTGACCTAATGACTTCATGACTAGGGGCTGGTTCAATTACCTACTAACTGACCTAATGACTAGGGGCTGGTACTATTACCTACTAACTGACCTAATGACTTCATGACTAGGGGCTGGTTCAATTACCTACTAACTGACCTAATGACTTCATGACTAGGGGCTGGTTCAATTACCTACTAACTGACCTAATGACTTCATGACTAGGGGCTGGTTCAATTACCTACTAACTGACCTATACAATTACCTACTAACTGACCTAATGACTTCATGACTAGGGGCTGGTACTATTACCTACTAACTGACCTAATGACTTCATGACCAGGGGGTATAACTGACCTAATGACTTCATGACTAGGGGCTGGTTCAATTACCTACTAACTGACCTAATGACTTCATGACTAGGGGCTGGTACAATTACCTACTAACTGACCTAATGACTTCATGACTAGGGGCTGGTACTATTACCTACTAACTGACCTAATGACTTCATGACTAGGGGCTGGTACAATTACCTACTAACTGACCTAATGACTTCATGACTAGGGGCTGGTACAATTACCTACTAACTGACCTAATGACTTCATGACTAGGGGCTGGTACTATTACCTACTAACTGACCTAATGACTTCATGACTAGGGGCTGGTACAGTTACCTACTAACTGACCTAATGACTTCATGACTAGGGGCTGGTACTGTTACCTACTAACTGACCTAATGACTTCATGACTAGGGGCTGGTACAATTACCTACTAACTGACCTAATGACTTCATGACCAGGGGCTGGTACAGTTACCTACTAACTGACCTAATGACTTCATGACTAGGGGCTGGTTCAATTACCTACTAACTGACCTATACAATTACCTACTAACTGACCTAATGACTTCATGACCAGGGGCTGGTACAATTACCTACTAACTGACCTAATGACTTCATGACTAGGGGGTATACCTGACCTAATGACTTCATGACTAGGGGCTGGTTCAATTACCTACTAACTGACCTAATGACTTCATGACTAGGGGCTGGTACAATTACCTACTAACTGACCTAATGACTTCATGACTAGGGGGTGGTTCAATTACCTACTAACTGACCTAATGACTTCATGACTAGGGGCTGGTACAATTACCTACTAACTGACCTAATGACTTCATGACTAGGGGGTGGTTCAATTACCTACTAACTGACCTATACAATTACCTACTAACTGACCTAATGACTAGGGGCTGGTACTATTACCTACTAACTGACCTAATGACTTCATGACTAGGGGGTATAACTGACCTAATGACTAGGGGCTGGTACAGTTACCTACTAACTGACCTAATGACTTCATGACTAGGGGCTGGTACAATTACCCACTAACTGACCTAATGACTTCATGACTAGGGGCTGGTACAATTACCTACTAACTGACCTAATGACTTCATGACTAGGGGCTGGTACAATTACCTACTAACTGACCTAATGACTTCATGACTAGGGGCTGGTACAATTACCTACTAACTGACCTAATGACTTCATGACTAGGGGCTGGTACAATTACCTACTAACTGACCTAATGACTTCATGACTAGGGGCTGGTTCTATTACCTACTAACTGACCTAATGACTTCATGACTAGGGGCTGGTACAATTACCTACTAACTGACCTAATGACTTCATGACTAGGGGCTGGTACAATTACCTACTAACTGACCTAATGACTTCATGACTAGGGGCTGGTACAATTACCTACTAACTGACCTAATGACTTCATGACCAGGGGCTGGTACAATTACCTACTAACTGACCTAATGACTTCATGACTAGGGGCTGGTACTATTACCTACTAACTGACCTAATGACTTCATGACTAGGGGCTGGTTCAATTACCTACTAACTGACCTAATGACTAGGGGCTGGTACAGTTACCTACTAACTGACCTAATGACTTCATGACTAGGGGCTGGTACAATTACCTACTAACTGACCTAATGACTTCATGACTAGGGGCTGGTACAATTACCTACTAACTGACCTAATGACTTCATGACTAGGGGCTGGTTCAATTACCTACTAACTGACCTATACAATTACCTACTAACTGACCTAATGACTTCATGACTAGGGGTTCAATTACCTACTAACTGACCTATACAATTACCTACTAACTGACCTAATGACTTCATGACCAGGGGCTGGTACTATTACCTACTAACTGACCTAATGACTAGGGGCTGGTACAGTTACCTACTAACTGACCTAATGACTTCATGACTAGGGGCTGGTACAATTACCTACTAACTGACCTAATGACTTCATGACTAGGGGCTGGTACAATTACCTACTAACTGACCTAATGACTTCATGACTAGGGGCTGGTTCAATTACCTACTAACTGACCTATACAATTACCTACTAACTGACCTAATGACTTCATGACCAGGGGCTGGTACTATTACCTACTAACTGACCTAATGACTTCATGACTAGGGGTTCAATTACCTACTAACTGACCTATACAATTACCTACTAACTGACCTAATGACTTCATGACCAGGGGCTGGTACTATTACCTACTAACTTCCTCTTGCAGGAACTGCTGACACACTCCAGCCACATGAGGTCTACCATTGTCTTGCATTAGGAGGAACCCAGGGCCAACCGCACCAGCATATGGTCTCACAAGGCGTCTGAGGATCTCATCTCGGTACCTAATGGCAGTCAGGCTACCTCTGGCAAGCACATGGAGGGCTGTGCGGCCCCCCAAAGAAATGCCACCCCACACCATAACTGACCCTCCGCCAAACCGGTCATGCTGGAGGATGTTGCAGGCAGCAGAACGTTCTCCACGGCGTCTCCAGACTCTGTCACGTCTGTCACATGTGCTCAGTGTGAACCTGCTTTCATCTGTGAAGAGCACAGGGCGCCAGTGGTGAATTTGCCAATCTTGGTGTTCTCTGGCAAATGCCAAACGTCCTGCACAGTGTTGTCACAACCCCCACCTGTGGACGTCGGGCCCTCATACCACCCTTATGGAGTTTTTTTGGTAATGTCAGTTGAGTTGAATCAACAAATCACATGGCTCGTATTTTACTTCCTGCTTTTTGCTCCTGAATGAGGATTCCCATTCTATTCATTATATTTCTATGGCAGCACATGCAGTCAGAGGCGGGGGATTGGAGAAAATGGACATCAATAAAATGAGAGGAGGCGGGGGATTGGAGAAAATGTGCATCAATAAAATGAGAGGAGGCGGGGGATTGGAGAAAATGGACATCAATAAAATGAGAGGAGGCGGGGGATTGGAGAAAATGTGCATCAATAAAATGAGAGGAGGCGGGGGATTGGAGAAAATGTACGTCAATAAAATGAGAGGAGGCGTAGGATTGGAGAAAATGTACGTCAAAAAAACATTTTTTTTATACAATAAAATGCTATTCGAACAGCTATTATGGTGACCACAATCATTTGACTGCCCTATCATACCACCTACTAACCTACATAATGACTTCATACCACCTACTAACCTACATAATGACTTCATACCACCTACTAACCTACATAATGACTTCATACCACCTACTAACCTACATAATGACTTCATACCACCTACTAACCTACATAATGACTTCATACCACCTACTAACCTACATAATGACTTCATACCACCTACTAACCTACATAATGACTTCATACCACCTACTAACCTACATAATGACTTCATACCACCTACTAACCTACATAATGACTTCATACCACCTACTAACCTACATAATGACTTCATAACACCTACTAACCTACATAATGACTTCATACCACCTACTAACCTACATAATGACTTCATACCACCTACTAACCTACATAATGACTTCATACCACCTACTAACCTACATAATGACTTCATACCACCTACTAACCTACATAATGACTTCATACCACCTACTAACCTACATAATGGCTTCATACCACCTACTAACCTACATAATGACTTCATACCACCTACTAACCTACATAATGACTTCATACCACCTACTAACCTACATAATGACTTCATACCACCTACTAACCTACATAATGACTTCATACCACCTACTAACCTACATAATGACTTCATACCACCTACTAACCTACATAATGACTTCATACCACCTACTAACCTACATAATGACTTCATACCACCTACTAACCTACATTATGACTTCATACCACCTACTAACCTACATAATGACTTCATACCACCTACTAACCTACATAATGACTTCATACCACCTACTAACCTACATAATGACTTCATACCACCTACTAACCTACATAATGACTTCATACCACCTACTAACCTACATAATGACTTCATACCACCTACTAACCTACATAATGACTTCATACCACCTACTAACCTACATAATGACTTCATACCGCCTACTAACCTACATAATGACTTCATACCACCTACTAACCTACATAATGACTTCATAACACCTACTAACCTACATAATGACTTCATACCACCTACTAACCTACATAATGACTTCATAACACCTACTAACCTACATAATGACTTCATACCACCTACTAACCTACATTATGACTTCATACCACCTACTAACCTACATAATGACTTCATACCACCTACTAACCTACATAATGACTTCATACCACCTACTAACCTACATAATGACTTCATACCACCTACTAACCTACATAATGACTTCATACCACCTACTAACCTACATAATGACTTCATACCACCTACTAACCTACATAATGACTTCATACCACCTACTAACCTACAAAATGACTTCATACCACCTACTAACCTACATAATGACTTCATAACACCTACTAACCTACATAATGACTTCATAATAGCCTACATAATGTCTGGCCAGGGAGTCTGTTGTTGAGATACAATACTGTCATAAGTCTGGCTAGAGAGTTTGTTGAGATACAATACTGTCATAAGTCTGGCTAGAGAGTTTGTTGTTGAGATACAATAAGTCTGGCTAGAGAGTGTGTTGAGACACAATATTGTCTTGGGACATGCATATTGACCAATGAATGTGATATTGTCTGGGTTATTAGGTTAGGCTTTCTTTTTTGTATTTACTAAACTAGGCAAGTCAGTTAAGAACAAATTATTTTTTTACGATGACGGCCTACCCAAACCTGAGCCGTTTGTGCGGGGACTCCCAACTACGGCCGGGTGTGATGCAGCCTGGATTCGAACCAGGTACTGCAGTGACGAGTCCTGCACTGAGATGTAGTGTCTTAGACCTCTGCGCCTCTCAGGTGCAAATGAGGCCAACCAGACACCAGACATCACCTTACAGTTTATTATCTGACTTAGTGACTAATATTAGAGCACAGGTTGAAGAAAAACTCTGATTCCAATGATCTCATTGGTTATTCTGAAGGAAAACTCTGATCAGATGATGTCATTGGTTATTCTGAAGGAGAACTCTGATCAGATGATGTCATTGGTTATTCTGAAGGAGAACTCTGATCAGATGATGTCATTGGTTATTCTGAAGGAGAACTCTGATCAGATGATGTCATTGGTTATTCTGAAGGAGAACTCTGATCAGATGATGTCATTGGTTGTTCTGAAGGAGAACTCTGATCAGATGATATCATTGGTTATTCTGAAGAAGAACTCTGATCAGATGATGTCATTGGTTATTCTGAAGGAGAACTCTGATCAGATGATATCATTGGTTATTCTGAAGGAGAACTCTGATCAGATGATGTCATTGGTTATTCTGAAGGAGAACTCTGATCAGATGATGTCATTGGTTATTCTGAAGAAAAACTCTGATCAGATGATGTCATTGGTTTTAGTTTCAGTACTGGTTATTCTGAAGGAAGCTGATCGGAGGATCTCATTGGTTTTAGTTTCAGTACTGGTTATTCTGAAGGAGAACTCTGATCAGATGATCTCATTGGTTATTCTGAAGGAGAACTCTGATCAGATGATCTCATTGGTTATTCTGAAGGAAGCTGATCAGATGATTTCATTGGTTTTAGTTTCAGTACTGGTTATTCTGAAGGAAAACTCTGATCAGATGATGTCATTGGTTATTCTGAAGGAGAACTCTGATCAGATGATGTCATTGGTTATTCTGAAGGAGAACTCTGATCAGATGATGTCATTGGTTATTCTGAAGGAGAACTCTGATCAGATGATGTCATTGGTTATTCTGAAGGAGAACTCTGATCAGATGATGTCATTGGTTGTTCTGAAGGAGAACTCTGATCAGATGATATCATTGGTTATTCTGAAGAAGAACTCTGATCAGATGATGTCATTGGTTATTCTGAAGGAGAACTCTGATCAGATGATGTCATTGGTTATTCTGAAGGAGAACTCTGATCAGATGATGTCATTGGTTGTTCTGAAGGAGAACTCTGATCAGATGATATCATTGGTTATTCTGAAGAAGAACTCTGATCAGATGATGTCATTGGTTATTCTGAAGGAGAACTCTGATCAGATGATATCATTGGTTATTCTGAAGGAGAACTCTGATCAGATGATGTCATTGGTTATTCTGAAGGAGAACTCTGATCAGATGATGTCATTGGTTATTCTGAAGAAAAACTCTGATCAGATGATGTCATTGGTTTTAGTTTCAGTACTGGTTATTCTGAAGGAAGCTGATCGGAGGATCTCATTGGTTTTAGTTTCAGTACTGGTTATTCTGAAGGAGAACTCTGATCAGATGATGTCATTGGTTATTCTGAAGAAAAACTATGATCAGATGATCTCATTGGTTTCAGTTTCAGTACTGGTTATTCTGAAGGAAAACTCTGATCAGATGATCTCATTCGTTATTCTGAAGGAGAACTCTGATCAGATGATCTCATTGGTTATTCTGAAGGAGAACTCTGATCAGATGATGTCATTGGTTTTAGTTTCAGTACTGGTTATTCTGAAGGAAGCTGATCGGAGGATCTCATTGGTTTTAGTTTCAGTACTGGTTATTCTGAAGGAAGCTGATCGGAGGATCTCATTGGTTTTAGTTTCAGTACTGGTTATTCTGAAGGAAGCTGATCGGAGGATCTCATTGGTTTTAGTTTCAGTACTGGTTATTCTGAAGGAAGCTGATCGGAGGATCTCATTGGTTTTAGTTTCAGTACTGGTTATTCTGAAGAAAGCTGATCGGAGAATCTCATTGGTTTTAGTTTCAGTACTGGTTGTTCTGAAGGAAGCTGATCGGAGGATCTCATTGGTTTTAGTTTCAGTACTGGTTATTCTGAAGGAAGCTGATCGGAGGATCTCATTGGTTTTAGTTTCAGTACTGGTTATTCTGAAGGAAGCTGATCGGAGGATCTCATTGGTTTTAGTTTCAGTACTGGTTATTCTGAAGGAAGCTGATCGGAGGATCTCATTGGTTTTCCATAGCAGGAAGCTATGTGTGATATAATATAATATGTAATATTGCTCCGTTTCAGTCAAGCCAACGACAGTAACGTTTGTTCATGTTTTCCTGTTGGAAAGAACGAGTCCGTTGTGTCGAGTCATTACGTTTTAACACGTTGATGTGTTGAATTGAGTGAAGTTGGGAAAACAATGATATACAATGCAGTGTTGTGACAAAATGCTATTAGCCTGTTTGTCAACTGAATAGAGAGGGTATAACCAATGACAATACTATTAGCCTGTTTGTCAACTGAATAGAGAGGGTATAACCAATGACAATGCTATTATCCTGTTTGTCAACTGAATAGAGAGGGTGTAACCAATGACAATACTATTAGCCTGTTTGTCAACTGAATAGAGAGGGTGTAACCAATGACAATACTATTAGCCTGTTTGTCAACTGAATAGAGAGGGTATAACCAATGACAATACTATTAGCCTGTTTGTCAACTGAATAGAGAGGGTGTAACCAATGACAATACTATTAGCCTGTTTGTCAACTGAATAGAGAGGGTGTAACCAATGACAATACTATTAGCCTGTTTGTCAACTGAATAGAGAGGGTATAACCAATGACAATGCTATTATCCTGTTTGTCAACTGAATAGAGAGGGTGTAACCAATGACAATACTATTAGCCTGTTTGTCAACTGAATAGAGAGGGTATAACCAATGACAATACTATTAGCCTGTTTGTCAACTGAATAGAGAGGGTGTAACCAATGACAATACTATTAGCCTGTTTGTCAACTGAATAGAGAGGGTATAACCAATGACAATGCTATTATCCTGTTTGTCAACTGAATAGAGAGGGTGTAACCAATGACAATACTATTAGCCTGTTTGTCAACTGAATAGAGAGGGTGTAACCAATGACAATACTATTAGCCTGTTTGTCAACTGAATAGAGAGGGTATAACCAATGACAATACTATTAGCCTGTTTGTCAACTGAATAGAGAGGGTGTAACCAATGACAATACTATTAGCCTGTTTGTCAACTGAATAGAGAGGGTGTAACCAATGACAATACTATTAGCCTGTTTGTCAACTGAATAGAGAGGGTGTAACCAATGACAATACTATTAGCCTGTTTGTCAACTGAATAGAGAGGGTATAACCAATGACAATACTATTAGCCTGTTTGTCAACTGAATAGAGAGGGTGTAACCAATGACAATACTATTAGCCTGTTTGTCAACTGAATAGAGAGGGTGTAACCAATGACAATACTATTAGCCTGTTTGTCAACTGAATAGAGAGGGTGTAACCAATGACAATACTATTAGCCTGTTTGTCAACTGAATAGAGAGGGTGTAACCAATGACAATACTATTAGCCTGTTTGTCAACTGAATAGAGAGGGTGTAACCAATGACAATACTATTAGCCTGTTTGTCAACTGACTAGAGAGGGTGTAACCAATGACAATACTATTAGCCTGTTTGTCAACTGAATAGAGAGGGTATAACCAATGACAATACTATTAGCCTGTTTGTCAACTGAATAGAGAGGGTGTAACCAATGACAATGCTATTAGCCTGTTTGTCAACTGAATAGAGAGGGTATAACCAATGACAATACTATTAGCCTGTTTGTCAACTGAATAGAGAGGGTGTAACCAATGACAATACTATTAGCCTGTTTGTCAACTGAATAGAGAGGGTGTAACCAATGACAATACTATTAGCCTGTTTGTCAACTGAATAGAGAGGGTATAACCAATGACAATACTATTAGCCTGTTTGTCAACTGAATAGAGAGGGTGTAACCAATGACAATACTATTAGCCTGTTTGTCAACTGAATAGAGAGGGTGTAACCAATGACAATACTATTAGCCTGTTTGTCAACTGAATAGAGAGGGTGTAACCAATGACAATACTATTAGCCTGTTTGTCAACTGAATAGAGAGGGTGTAACCAATGACAATACTATTAGCCTGTTTGTCAACTGAATAGAGAGGGTATAACCAATGACAATACTATTAGCCTGTTTGTCAACTGAATAGAGAGGGTGTAACCAATGACAATACTATTAGCCTGTTTGTCAACTGAATAGAGAGGGTGTAACCAATGAC
This sequence comes from Oncorhynchus mykiss, assembly GCF_013265735.2. Classification (NCBI taxonomy): domain Eukaryota; kingdom Metazoa; phylum Chordata; class Actinopteri; order Salmoniformes; family Salmonidae; genus Oncorhynchus; species Oncorhynchus mykiss. The sequence continues at coordinate 6,775,360 of NC_048587.1, read as the reverse complement.
AATACTATTAGCCTGTTTGTCAACTGAATAGAGAGGGTATAACCAATGACAATACTATTAGCCTGTTTGTCAACTGAATAGAGAGGGTGTAACCAATGACAATACTATTAGCCTGTTTGTCAACTGAATAGAGAGGGTATAACCAATGACAATGCTATTAGCCTGTTTGTCAACTGAATAGAGAGGATGGGGGAAATAGGATTCACCATGGCACTGAGCGTGATACATTTATTCATACTGAACCGATGGGATGTACACGGTGAGGCGTGGCTTAACGTGACCACACCCCCGAGTAGGGTACACCCTTTACTCCCATGTTAAATCACCTATTTTACTCATAACCTGACAACGGCTGTAGTTTATTTAAAAACATTTTTTTTATCGTTCTATAAACATTTGGGATATGCTTGGTTGATTTTTTTTTACATACTTCAACGTCGTTCTAATCAACAAACTACATCCACACCTAAAAACACATTAGCTGTGTTTGAATACCCCACATTAACATACTGTATACCACTTACTTAATGAGTATATACTATTAGTTACTTTTTGTGGACTGTAAACGAACGCTATCCTTTCAGCTGAGCGTACTGGCGCTTCGCCTGTCTACCGGAAGTTGATGCTGTTGCTATGCAACCTCTCGCTAACTTGTTAGCATAAAACATTTCTAGCTAGACTTCGGGTGTGTTTGTAGATTCAATTTGGAGTGCCAGAGTGCGCTCTGGGCGTTCTTAAATTCAGGGCGTTGTCTGATCGGGGCATTCAGAGTGCACACTGGACGCTTTGGCCGAGGAGTAGGGTTGATCTGAGCGTCCTGACCTCACAACGGCCTTTCTTGACATTTCGACATGAAAATGGTCCAATTCACACACTTATCAAAAGAACATCCCTGGTCATCCCTACTACCTCTGATCTGGAGGACTCACTAAACAGATAACATCCCTGGTCATCCCTACTGCCTCTGATCTGGAGGACTCACTAAACAGAGAACATCCCTCGTCATCCCTACTGCCTCTGATCTGGAGGACTCACTAAACAGAGAACATCCCTGGTCATCCCTACAGCCTCTGATCTGGAGGACTCACTAAACAGAGAACATCCCTGGTCATCTCTACTGCCTCTGATCTGGAGGACTCACTAAACAGAGAACATCCCTGGTCGTCCCTACTGCCTCTGATCTGGAGGACTCACTAAACAGAGAACATCCCTGGTCGTCCCTACTGCCTCTGATCTGGAGGACTCACTAAACAGAGAACATCCCTGGTCATCCCTACTGCCTCTGATCTGGAGGACTCACTAAACAGAGAACATCCCTGGTCATCCCTACTGCCTCTGATCTGGAGGACTCACTAAACAGAGAACATCCCTGGTCCATCCCTACTGCCTCTGATCTGGAGGACTCACTAAACGGAGAACATCCCTGGTCATCCCTACTGCCTCTGATCTGGAGGACTCACTAAACAGAGAACATCCCTGGTCGTCCCTACTGCCTCTGATCTGGAGGACTCACTAAACAGAGAACATCCCTGGTCATCCCTACTGCCTCTGATCTGGAGGACTCACTAAACAGAGAACATCCCTGGTCCATCCCTACTGCCTCTGATCTGGAGGACTCACTAAACAGAGAACATCCCTGGTCCATCCCTACTGCCTCTGATCTGGAGGACTCACTAAACAGAGAACATCCCTGGTCCATCCCTACTGCCTCTGATCTGGAGGACTCACTAAACAGAGAACATCCCTGGTCATCCCTACTGCCTCTGATCTGGAGGACTCACTAAACAGAGAACATCCCTGGTCCATCCCTACTGCCTCTGATCTGGAGGACTCACTAAACAGAGAACATCCCTGGTCCATCCCTACTGCCTCTGATCTGGAGGACTCACTAAACAGAGAACATCCCTGGTCATCTCTACTGCCTCTGATCTGGAGGACTCACTAAACACCAATGCTTTGTTTGTAAATTATGTCTGAGTGTTGGAGTGTGGCCCCTTAAGTATATTTTAAACCAAATACTTTTTAGACTTTTACTTAAGTAGTGTTTTACTGGGTGACTTTCATTTTTACTTGAGTCATTTTCTATTAAGGTCTCTTTTTAATTTTACTCAAGTATGACGATTGAGTTCCTTTTCCACCCCTGCTGTCATATCAGAGTTATCTTCCTCCTCCTCCTCCTCTTCCTCCTTACTCAAATGAGATTAAGGATACCTCCCAAACGACTCCCTATATAGTGCACTACTCTTGACCAAAGCCCTATGGGGGGGACTAGGAACAGTAACCTACATAATGGCTTCATAAAGCCTACTAAACTACATAATGACTTACGACAAAAGCCCCACGGGGGACTAGGAACACTAACCTACTTAATGACTTCATAATGCATACTAACCTACATAATGGCTTCATAATGCATACTAACCTACATAATGGCTTCATAATGCCTACTAACCTACATAATGACTTCATAATGCATACTAACCTACATAATGGCTTCATAATGCCTACTAACCTACATAATGTCTTCATAATGCCTACTAACCTACATAATGGCTTCATAATGCCTTATAACCTACTTAATGACTTCATAATGCATACTAACCTACATAATGGCTTCATAATGCCTTATAGCCTACTTAATGACTTCATAATGCATACTAACCTACGTAAAGGTTTCATAATACATACAAACCTACATAATGTCTTCATAATGCCTTATAGCCTACTTAATGACTTCATAATGCATACTAACCTACGTAAAGGTTTCATAATACATACAAACCTACATAATGACTTCATAATGCCTTATAACCTACTTAATGACTTCATAATGCATACTAACCTACGTAAAGGTTTCATAATACATACAAACCTACATAATGTCTTCATAATGCCTTATAACCTACATAAAGGCTTCATAATGCATACTAACCTACCCAAAGCCCCGTGGGGGCTGTAGATGAATTGGCAGTGACTAGGAACAGCATGGAGCCCATTCAGTATGTGATGGATAATGATGTGGAGGTCATTTATTAATGAACACCACAGCCGGCCAATTACGTCTAGCGTTTTATAACCAGCTGTCTGTATGGGGACGCACCTCTGGAGCCGATCCGAGCTTTAATCCATTCAGATACGGTTGCAGAAGCAGGACATTTGGGATATGATATTTCAAATGGGAACGCTTCGACATCTGTCTGCAATGATATGAATGTTTGACGATTTTAAACTTTCCTTACAGACGGTATTTCAACATCAAGGGATATATATATATATTTTTTATTACCTAGGCTACACACAAAGCAAGGTAGTAGGACTATACCTCTTGACAATGTCCATGTATAATATCGGTTCTTTTAATGGTCACGTTAGACATCATATTTAAAATGGAAAGCTCATGTATCTGTCTGCAATGACGTGAATGTTGTTGATAGAAACTTGGTTCACGGGTCGGATGTACGTCAAAGTACATTGAGGGACGTTATCTAGGCTAAAGGCCTACCTACACAAAGCGAAGCAAGCATACAGGCCTCGACCTACAGTATATCTCTGAACAATGACCAGCCTGACTGTCCATTGCCAGCTCTACAGGCCTCGACCTACGGTATATCTCTGAACAATGACCAGCCTGACTGTCCACTGCCAGCTCTACAGGCCTCGACCTACGGTATATCTCTGAACAATGACCAGCCTGACTGTCCACTGCCAGCTCTACAGGCCTCGACCTACGGTATATCTCTGAACAATGACCAGCCTGACTGTCCACTGCCAGCTCTACAGGCCTCGACCTACGGTATATCTCCTAACAATGACCAGCCTGACTGTTCACTGCCAGCTCTACAGGCCTCGACCTACGGTATATCTCTTAACAATGACCAGCCTGACAGCTTGACTGTTCACTGCCAGCTCTAATATTTCCCTTTCTGTGGATGACAAGAGTAGGGAGAGATGACAGTCAGGATCTGACAGTAGAACAGTGTTTGTAGAAGCGAGGGAGGAACACAATGTCTGTACAGAATCTTTATTTATCTTGACAGTCTCACAGTGGCAGATACACAGTGTGTTGTGTTCAGTGAAGTCAGTGGATTTGTTTTTATGTTTTTTGTTTTTGTTTTAAACGTGTAAACTTTAGTACTATTTGTTGTTTTGTGTAGCCTTCTCCTGGCTGCACAATAAATTTCTCTGCAGAGACAAGTAAAGTTTCAATTTAATATAACTTGTTCCGGGGTCATCCCCAGTAATGAGTTCCTCCCTCCACTTTCCCTGTCCCTGTCTATCTGGCTACCTTTAGACAGGCAGCCCAATTCTGATCTTCTTTTGACCAATCACGTCAGCTCTTTTCAAAGCAAAACATACAGTGGGGCAAAAAAAGTATTTAGTCAGCCACCAATTGTGCAAGTTCTCCCACTTAAAAAGATGAGAGAGGCTTGTCATTTTTTTATCATAGGTACACTTCAAATATGACAGACAAAATGAGAAGAAAAAAATCCAGAAAATCACATTGTAGGATTTTTTATGAATTTATTTGCAAAAAAATATGTTTTTGCCCCACTGTATATATATATATATATTTTAAATCAGAATTCTGTCTAAATGTAGCCTAGGTGTCAGCTTATGATTTAAAAAATGTAGCCTAAATGGTAAAACACTAAATGTGTGTGCTGCAGGTGTGGTGGAGGGGAACATGGCTGCTGTCGAGGCCTACAAGGAGTCCGGCGGTGACATCGCCCGTCAGCTGACTTCAGACGAGGTCCGTCTCCTGAACCGTGCCACTGCCTTCAACGATGGCTTTACGCTAGTTCACCTGGCCATCCGCTTCCAGAGACAAGACATGTTGGCTATCCTTCTCACTGAGGTAAAGTTACATTTGTTTTTGAAATACATAAGAGTCAGGGTGAATGTCCAGATTCGAATCAATTTTGTCCCTCGCATGGACCGACTAGCTATTTGGAACAGTACCAATTATCAGAATGGCTCGAACGTAAAGTTCGAGTCAGGGAGACAAAGAATCCAGAAGGGGGAAAAACACAAAATGGCGTCTGACTCACAGTCAGACTTATCACAACTGTAATTCACATATAAGCAAGCAACTGTACTCATTCGTTTCCCGAATCAGACATCTTGAAATCCAACACAAGTTTCCTGAAACGTTTTTGCAAGTAGGACAGATTTATTATTATTTTTTACTAATCCAAGTACTCTTATATATATATATTTTTTTTTAAAGCAATGATGCTGATGCAACATATCAGATCGTTTAGCTTAAAATGTTGATCGAGTTTTATTTATTCATATTATAAGCTCAACAATACGCACGTGGCCCAAATCTTTCAAATTGCATTTAGCGGGGAAACATTGTTCTCAAAAGCGCACCGCATGTGTGAGCGGTTTCATGTGACAGAGATCAAAATATCTGTTAGAAATTAAGGAAGGGGAGATCTGAAGATGCTAGCATGGGTACAACTAGCTTAGAATATGAGAAACATTTTGGTTTGTATTTATTATGGATCTCCATTAGTTCCTGCCAAGGCAGCAGCTACTCTTCCTAGGGTTTATTATGGATCCCCATTAGTTCCTGTCAAGGCAGCAGCTACTCTTCCTGGGGTTTATTATGGATCCCCATTAGTTCCTGTCAAGGCAGCAGCTACTCTTCCTGGGGTTTATTATGGATCCCCATTACTTCCTGCCAAGGCAGCAGCTATTCTTCCTGGGGTTTATTATGGATCCCCATTAGTTCCTGCCAAGGCAGCAGCTACTCTTCCTGGGGTTTATTATGGATCCCCATTAGTTCCTGCCAAGGCAGCAGCTACTCTTCCTGGGGTTTATCATGGATCCCCATTAGTTCCTGCCAAGGCAGCAGCTACTCTTCCTGGGGTTTATTATGGATCCCCATAGCTACTCATCCCCACTACTCATCCCCATAGCTACTCATTATGGATCCCCCGCAGCTACTCATCCTGGGGTTTATTATGGATCCCCATTAGTTCCTGCCAAGGCAGCAGCTACTCTTCCTGGGGTTTATTATGGATCCCCATTAGTTCCTGCCAAAAGCAGCAGCTACTCATCCTGGGGTGTAGCAAAATTAATGCGGTTATACAATTTTAAAAACATTACAATACATTCACAACATATTTCTAAACGCATTAAGTGTTTGCCCTCAAGCCCCTACTCCACTACCACATATCTACAACACAAAACCCTTGTGTAAGTGTGTGCCCTCAAGCCCCTACTCTACTACCGCATATCTACAACACAAAACCCTTGTGTAAGTGTGTGCCCTCAAGCCCCTACTCTACTACCGCATATCTACAACACAAAACCCTTGTGTAAGTGTGTGCCCTCAAGCCCCTACTCTACTACCGCATATCTACAACACAAAACCCTTGTGTAAGTGTGTGCCCTCAAGCCCCTACCCTACTACCGCATATCAACAACACAAAACCCTTGTGTAAGTGTGTGCCCTCAAGCCCCTACTCTACTACCGCATATCTACAACACAAAACCCTTGTGTAAGTGTGTGCCCTCAAGCCCCTACTCTACTACCGCATATCTACAACACAAAACCCTTGTGTAAGTGTGTGCCCTCAAGCCCCTACTCTACTACCGCATATCTACAACACAAAACCCTTGTGTAAGTGTGTGCCCTCAAGCCCCTACCCTACTACCGCATATCTACAACACAAAACCCTTGTGTAAGTGTGTGTACAGTGGGGGTGTTCTTTAATGGAAGCCTCTCAACATAATCCAGGTAGAATCAGGAATTCCCCAGGGCAGCTGTCTAGGCCCCTTACCTTTTTCAATCTTTACTAATGACATGCCACTGGCTTTGAGTAATGACTCAACACTATACACTTCAGCCACTACAGCGACTGAAATGACTGAAATGAAAAGCTGTCTTGTCGTAATGAGTCTGTCCTCCCTCCATCCCCGTGCAGGTGTCCCAGCAGGCGGCTAAGTGTATCCCTGCCATGGTGTGTGGTGAGCTGACGGAACAGATCCGCAGGGAGATCGCTGCCTCTCTGCACCAACGTAAAGGAGACTTCAACTGTTACTTCCTCTCTGACCTGGTGACCTTCACACTGCCCGCAGGTGACCGACCTTCCCTGTCCTTACTGTACATCTTGCTGTTTGTCCTCAGTGTCCCTCAGGGATGATGAATTGATGGGTAACAAGCTAAATGTCCGAGGGAGATTTGTTCATCGTGATTAAAATTAGCAAAATGACTGAAATGTTTCATCCAATTTCAAGTTGTTCTGTATATAAAATACATTTAGGAAGTATGTTTAAGTGTATGAATTAACAATGTAGGTTATCCTTGTAGTACAGTAGCTAGTCTTAGTGAGGGTGAGAGAGACTGCATCCATCCTTGTAGAACAGTAGCTAGTCTTGGTGAGGGAGAGACTGTATCCAGTCTTGTAGAACAGTAGCTAGTCTTGGTGAGGGAGAGACTGTATCCAGTCTTGTAGAACAGTATCTAGTCTTAGTGAGGGAGAGAGAGACTGTATCCAGTCTTGTAGTACAGTAGCTAGTCTTAGTGAGGGAGAGAGAGACTGTATCCAGTCTTGTAGAACAGTAGCTAGTCTTAGTGAGGGAGAGAGAGACTGTATCCAGTCTTTTCCCGCCTGCATAATATCGTCATTGAGATTTCAGAGATGTGCACTTAACTGTACACACAGAACAGGCTAGTATTTCTGTGCAGGCAGAGCTTGGCTTCAGGCCATTACAGTGAGAGGTCTCTCTCTCTCTCTCGCTCTCTCTCGCTCTCTCTCGCTCTCTCTCTCTCTGTCTCTCTCTCTCTCTCGGTCTCTCTCTCTCTCTCTCTCTCTCTCTCTCTCTCTCTCTCTCTCTCTCTGTGTCTCTCTCTCTCTCTCTCTGTGTCTCTCTCTCTCTCTCTCTCTCTCTCTCTCTCTCTCTGTCTCCCCCCCCCCCTCCCCCCCCAGTGTATTCACTATTGAGCCAGAGAATGGTCACCAGTGTTCTCTTCTGTGTATGCCGTTAGCCGTGCAGCTACTGTGCCTTCAGAATGTATTCACACCCCCTTGATTTATTACACCTGTTGTTGTTACAGCCTGAATTCAGAATGGATTCACACCCCTTTGCTATAACACTCCAAATCGAGCTCGGGTTCTTCCAATTTCCTTTCGTCGTTCTTGACGTCACTGCACCTTTATTTGGAGTCCACCTGTGGCCAATTTTAAATGGTTTGGACATGATTTAGGAAGAAACACACCTGTCTATATAGGGTCCCACAGGTGACAGCGCATGTTCGTGTAGAACCTATACCGGGAAGTCCAAGGAACTCTCCGTAGATCCCCGAGATATGTGACGAGGCCTATATCTGGGGAAGGGTATAAAACAATTACTAGAGTCTTGAAAGTTTCCATCATTGGGAAATGGAAAACATATTGAACTACCCACACTCTGCCTAGAGCTGTCTGACCAAACTGAGCTACCGGGCAAGAACAGCATGTTTACTGTTCAGTCACCAATTGGCAAAATGTAGATAATTTTATGAAGGTTTTTTACAAGCATCTTTTCTCAGTGTTGTTTTCTGTGTTCACTATGACCGTTTTGATTTGTGGGGGGGTGTGGGGGGGAGGGGGGGGGGTGTTAGGCAGTCAATATAGGTAAATGTGAACAGGGGGAATTTTGTAATCTAGCTGATAATAATATTAGCTTTTTTTTAATTTTTAAGTCACCTAATTCCACTCCCTCTCTCTCTCTCTCTCTCGCTCTCTCTCTCTCTCTCTCTCTCTCTCTCTCTCTCTCTCTCTCTCTCTCTCTCTCTCTCTCTCTCTCTCTCTCCCGCTCTCTCTCTCGTTGTGTGTTTCTGCAGACATCGAAGACCTGCCCACTGCAGTCCAGGAGAAGCTGTTTGACGAGGTGTTAGATCGAGATGTACAGAAAGGTAAAACGATCTCAGAGGATTCTTGATATCTCTGGATATTTTCTCAATACCTCCCATCCACCCCATGTCAGGGATGCGAACTGCATGTTGAATATTTACCATTAGAATCAAGTGTGTGTGTGTGCGTGTGTGTGTGTGTCTGTCAGTGTGTGTGTGTGTGTGTGTGTGTGTGTGTGTCTGTGTGTCTGTGTGTGTGTGTGTGTGTGTGTGTGTGGTTTGATCCTTTTGCGTCCGTCTCAGATGACCAGTTGTAAAGTGATGAAAGAGAGAAGCTCCTTTAAGAGCACACGCTGTTCCATGACAGTCAACTCTGTGCCAAATATACACTGAGTGTACAGAACATTAGGAACACCTTCCCAATATTGAGTTGCGCCCCTCAGAACAGCCTCAATTCATTGGGTCACGGACTCGACACAAAGTATTGAAAGCGTTCCACAGGGCTGCTGGAGGATGTTGACTCTAATGCGTCCCACTGTTGTGTCACGTTGGCTGGATGTCCTCACGTTGGCTGGATGTCCTCATGTTGGCTGGATGTCCTCACGTTGGCTGGATGTCCTCACGTTGGCTGGATGTCCTCACATTGGCTGGATGTCCTCATGTTGGCTGGATGTCCTCATGTTGGCTGGATGTCCTCACGTTGGCTGGATGTCCTCATGTTGGCTGGATGTCCTCACGTTGGCTGGATGTCCTCATGTTGGCTGGATGTCCTTTGGGTGGTGGACCGTTCTTGATTCACACAGGAAACTGTTGAGTGTGGAAAAACCCAGCAGCGTTGCAGTTCTTGACACAAACCGGTGCCCCTGGACCCTACTACCATACCCTGTTCAAAGGCACTTAAATCTTTAGTCTTGCTCATTCACCCTCTGAAGGACTCACATACACAATCCATGCCTCAATTGTCTCCAGTCTTATAAATCCTTCTTTAACCTGTCTCTGACCAGGTGGATCCAGGTGAAAGCTATGATCCCTTATTGATGTCACTTGTTAAATCCACTTCAATTCAATTTAAATCCACTCCTTCATCTACACTGATTGAAGTGGATTTAACAAGTGACATCAATAAGGGATCATAGCGTTCACCTGGATTCACCTGGTCAGTCTGTTATTGAAAGAGCAGGTGTTCCTAAAGTTTTGTGCACTCAGTGTATGTTAGGGGTGAATTTTGTGGGTGGTAATTCTGCGTCAGTCAGTCTTTCAGATGAGCAGGTAGAAAAGCGAAGAGTCCTCCTTTTAGGAGCCCAATCTGCTCCTCTCCTCAGCTAGCTATTTACCTCTCCTCAGCTAGCTAGTTATCTCACCGCCCTCTCCTCAGCTAGCTAGTTACCTCACCGCCCTCTCCTCAGCTAGCTAGTTACCTCACCGCCCTCTCCTCAGCTAGCTAGTTACCTCACCGTCCTCTCCTCTCCTCAGCTAGCTAGTTACCTCACCGCCCTCTCCCCAGCTAGCTAGTTACCTCACCGCCCTCTCACCAGCTAGCTAGTTACCTCACCACTCCCTCCTCTCACCAGCTAGCTAGTTACCTCACCGCCCTCTCCTCTCCTCAGCTAGCTAGTTACCTCACCGCCCTCTCCCCAGCTAGCTAGTTACCTCACCGCCCTCTCACCAGCTAGCTAGTTACCTCACCACTCCCTCCTCTCCCCAGCTAGCTAGTTACCTCACCGCCCTCTCCTCTCCTCAGCTAGCTAGTTACCTCACCGCCCTCTCCCCAGCTAGCTAGTTACCTCACCGCCCTCTCACCAGCTAGCTAGTTACCTCACCACTCCCTCCTCTCACCAGCTAGCTAGTTACCTCACCGCCCTCTCCTCTCCTCAGCTAGCTAGTTACCTCACCTCCCTCTCCTCTCACCAGCTAGCTAGTTACCTCACCGCCCTCTCCTCTCCTCAGCTAGCTAGTTACCTCACCGCCCTCTCCCCAGCTAGCTAGTTACCTCACCGCCCTCTCACCAGCTAGCTAGTTACCTCACCACTCCCTCCTCTCACCAGCTAGCTAGTTACCTCACCGCCCTCTCCTCTCCTCAGCTAGCTAGTTACCTCACCTCCCTCTCCTCTCACCAGCTAGCTAGTTACCTCACCGCCCTCTCACCAGCTAGCTAGTTACCTCACCACTCCCTCCTCTCACCAGCTAGCTAGTTACCTCACCGCCCTCTCCTCTCCTCAGCTAGCTAGTTACCTCACCGCCCTCTCCCCAGCTAGCTAGTTACCTCACCGCCCTCTCACCAGCTAGCTAGTTACCTCACCACTCCCTCCTCTCCCCAGCTAGCTAGTTACCTCACCGCCCTCTCCTCTCCTCAGCTAGCTAGTTACCTCACCGCCCTCTCCCCAGCTAGCTAGTTACCTCACCGCCCTCTCACCAGCTAGCTAGTTACCTCACCACTCCCTCCTCTCACCAGCTAGCTAGTTACCTCACCGCCCTCTCCTCTCCTCAGCTAGCTAGTTACCTCACCTCCCTCTCCTCTCACCAGCTAGCTAGTTACCTCACCGCCCTCTCACCAGCTAGCTAGTTACCTCACCACTCCCTCCTCTCCCCAGCTAGCTAGTTACCTCACCGCCCTCTCCTCTCCTCAGCTAGCTAGTTACCTCACCGCCCTCTCCCCAGCTAGCTAGTTACCTCACCGCCCTCTCACCAGCTAGCTAGTTACCTCACCACTCCCTCCTCTCACCAGCTAGCTAGTTACCTCACCGCCCTCTCCTCTCCTCAGCTAGCTAGTTACCTCACCTCCCTCTCCTCTCACCAGCTAGCTAGTTACCTCACCGCCCTCTCCTCTCCTCAGCTAGCTAGTTACCTCACCGCCCTCTCCCCAGCTAGCTAGTTACCTCACCGCCCTCTCACCAGCTAGCTAGTTACCTCACCACTCCCTCCTCTCACCAGCTAGCTAGTTACCTCACCGCCCTCTCCTCTCCTCAGCTAGCTAGTTACCTCACCTCCCTCTCCTCTCACCAGCTAGCTAGTTACCTCACCGCCCTCTCCTCAGCTAGCTAGTTACCTCACCTCCCTCTCCTCTCAGCAGCTAGCTAGTTACCTCACCGCCCTCTCCTCTCCCCAGCTAGCTAGTTACCTCACCGCCCTCTCCTCTCCCCAGCTAGCTAGTTACCTCACCTCCCTCTCCTCTCCCCAGCTAGCTAGTTACCATCAGGGTTAACTACACAGACGTTTCAGCTCTACATCCTTATTGAGTGTTCACTTACTCCAATGATTCTCCCAGGTGTGTCTAGGTCTCGGAGGTGTCTTGTGACCTATTTCAGCTAGTAGTGTAATTGGGTTACATGGGAGAAATAGGATGCTCCAGTTGGTTGTTGCAGGGCCAAGGGGAGACGAGGGAAGAATTACGTAATTGAGTTGCTGTGTCCTCTCTCTCTAAATGGCTAACAATGTATGTGTCCTCTCTGTGTCTGTGTGTGTCCTTTCTCTCTCTCTCTTTGTGTGTGTGTGTGTGTGTGTCTGTGTGTGTCTTTTCTCTCTCTCTCTTTGTGTGTGTGTGTGTGTGTGTGTGTCTGTGTGTGTCTTTTCTCTCTCTCCCTTTGTGAGTGTGTGTGTGTGTGTCTGTGTGTGTCTTTTCTCTCTCTCTCTTTGTGTGTGTGTGTGTGTCCTTTCTCTCTGTCTGTGTGTGTGTGTGTGTGTGTGTGTGTGTGTGTGTGTGTGTGTGTGTGTGTGTGTGTGTGTGTGTGTGTGTGTGTGTGTGTGTGTGTGTGTGTGTGTGTGTGTGTGTGTGTGTGTGTGTGTGTGTGTGTGTGTGTGTCTCTACAGAGCTAGAGGAGGAGTCTCCCATCATCAACTGGTCCTTGGAGCTGGGTACCAGGCTGGACAGCAGACTGTATGCCCTGTGGAACCGTACACAGGGAGACTGCCTGTTAGACTCAGTACTGCAGGCTACCTGGGGGATATATGACAAGGACTCAGTCCTCCGCAAGACCCTCCATGACAGCCTGCATGACTGCTCTCACTGGTAAGAAACACACACACACACACACACAAACACACACACACACACACACACACACACACACACACACACACTGTCCCCTGCAAAGATTTACAGGACAGACTGCACGACTGCGCTCCCTGTTGAGAATCACACACACTGTGGCCAGCTCTGGCCCCCCCTATCCACACACTGTGGCTGGGCTCTGGCCCCCTATCCACACACTGTGGCCGGCTCTGGCCCCCCCCATCCACACACTGTGGCTGGGCTCTGGCCCCCCCTATCCACACACTGTGGCTGGGCTCTGGCCCCGTCTCCACACACTGTGGCTGGGCTCTGGCCCCATATCCACACACTGGCTGGGCTCTGGCCCCCTATCCACACACTGTGGCTGGGCTCTGGCCCCCGTCTCCACACACTGTGGCCAATACAATATACCTTTATTGTTCATATGTTACAGTGACCCCCCCCCCCCCTCAATATTTCGATTCGAAGTTCCAAACATACGGCTCGCTACATGTCTACTACAGAGAGACAGGGAGCAGGAGAACATGAGTTCTGATCAGTCAGGGAAGTTAAAGAGCTGAAAGCACGTTGGCTCACTATTCTAAACGAAGATGGAAAACAAGCTACAGATGGAAACATGTCTGGAATTTAGCTGGTTCTTTGGGTTGTATTGGATCCCTGGTAGGCTGTTACATTGGGTTGTATTGGATCCCTGGTAGGCTGTTACATTGGGTTGTATTGGATCCCTGGTAGGCTGTTACATCTGTAGGAGATGAGATGATGGCTACTGCTGTATTGGATCCCTGGTAGGCTGTTACATTGGGTTGTATTGGATCCCTGGTAGGCTGTTACATTGGGTTGTATTGGATCCCTGGTAGGTTGTTACATTGGGTTGTATTGGATCCCTGGTAGGCAGTTACATCTGTAGGAGATGAGATGATGGCTACTGCTGTATCGCTGGTTCTTTGGGTTGTATTGGATCCCTGGTAGGCTGTTACATCCGTAGGAGATGAGATGATGGCTACTGCTGTATCGCTGTGGTTCTTTGGGTTGTATTGGATCCCTGGCAGGCAAAGCTAATGAGATGTTTGTTCTGTGTTCCAGGTTCTACACACGGTGGGAGTCGTGGTATTGAGGTGTTTGTTCTGTGTTCCAGGTTCTACACACGGTGGAAGGAGTGGGAGTCGTGGTATTGAGGTGTTTGTTCTGTGTTCCAGGTTCTACACACGGTGGAAGGAGTGGGAGTCGTGGTATTGAGATGTTTGTTCTGTGTTCCAGGTTCTACACACGGTGGGAGTCGTGGTATTGAGATGTTTGTTCTGTGTTCCAGGTTCTACACACGGTGGAAGGAGTGGGAGTCGTGGTATTGAGATGTTTGTTCTGTGTTCCAGGTTCTACACACGGTGGGAGTCGTGGTATTGAGATGTTTGTTCTGTGTTCCAGGTTCTACACACGGTGGAAGGAGTGGGAGTCGTGGTATTGAGATGTTTGTTCTGTGTTCCAGGTTCTACACATGGTGGAAGGAGTGGGAGTCGTGGTATTGAGGTGTTTGTTCTGTGTTCCAGGTTCTACACACGGTGGAAGGAGTGGTATTGAGGTGTTTGTTCTGTGTTCCAGGTTCTACACACGGTGGAAGGAGTGGTATTGAGGTGTTTGTTCTGTGTTCCAGGTTCTACACACGGTGGGAGTCGTGGTATTGAGATGTTTGTTCTGTGTTCCAGGTTCTACACACGGTGGAAGGAGTGGGAGTCGTGGTATTGAGATGTTTGTTCTGTGTTCCAGGTTCTACACACGGTGGAAGGAGTGGGAGTCGTGGTATTGAGATGTTTGTTCTGTGTTCCAGGTTCTACACATGGTGGAAGGAGTGGGAGTCGTGGTATTGAGATGTTTGTTCTGTGTTCCAGGTTCTACACACGGTGGAAGGAGTGGGAGTCGTGGTATTGAGATGTTTGTTCTGTGTTCCAGGTTCTACACACGGTGGAAGGAGTGGGAGTCGTGGTATTGAGATGTTTGTTCTGTGTTCCAGGTTCTACACATGGTGGAAGGAGTGGGAGTCGTGGTATTGAGATGTTTGTTCTGTGTTCCAGGTTCTACACACGGTGGAAGGAGTGGGAGTCGTGGTATTGAGATGTTTGTTCTGTGTTCCAGGTTCTACACACGGTGGAAGGAGTGGGAGTCGTGGTATTGAGGTGTTTGTTCTGTGTTCCAGGTTCTACACACGGTGGGAGTCGTGGTATTGAGGTGTTTGTTCTGTGTTCCAGGTTCTACACACGGTGGAAGGAGTGGGAGTCGTGGTATTGAGATGTTTGTTCTGTGTTCCAGGTTCTACACACGGTGGGAGTCGTGGTATTGAGATGTTTGTTCTGTGTTCCAGGTTCTACACACGGTGGAAGGAGTGGGAGTCGTGGTATTGAGATGTTTGTTCTGTGTTCCAGGTTCTACACATGGTGGAAGGAGTGGGAGTCGTGGTATTGAGGTGTTTGTTCTGTGTTCCAGGTTCTACACACGGTGGAAGGAGTGGTATTGAGGTGTTTGTTCTGTGTTCCAGGTTCTACACACGGTGGAAGGAGTGGTATTGAGGTGTTTGTTCTGTGTTCCAGGTTCTACACACGGTGGGAGTCGTGGTATTGAGATGTTTGTTCTGTGTTCCAGGTTCTACACATGGTGGAAGGAGTGGGAGTCGTGGTATTGAGATGTTTGTTCTGTGTTCCAGGTTCTACACACGGTGGAAGGAGTGGGAGTCGTGGTATTGAGATGTTTGTTCTGTGTTCCAGGTTCTACACACGGTGGAAGGAGTGGGAGTCGTGGTATTGAGATGTTTGTTCTGTGTTCCAGGTTCTACACATGGTGGAAGGAGTGGGAGTCGTGGTATTGAGATGTTTGTTCTGTGTTCCAGGTTCTACACACGGTGGAAGGAGTGGGAGTCGTGGTATTGAGATGTTTGTTCTGTGTTCCAGGTTCTACACACGGTGGGAGTCGTGGTATTGAGATGTTTGTTCTGTGTTCCAGGTTCTACACACGGTGGAAGGAGTGGGAGTCGTGGTATTGAGGTGTTTGTTCTGTGTTCCAGGTTCTACACACGGTGGAAGGAGTGGGAGTCGTGGTATTGAGATGTTTGTTCTGTGTTCCAGGTTCTACACACGGTGGGAGTCGTGGTATTGAGATGTTTGGTCTGTGTTCCAGGTTCTACACACGGTGGAAGGAGTGGGAGTCGTGGTATTGAGATGTTTGTTCTGTGTTCCAGGTTCTACACACGGTGGGAGTCGTGGTATTGAGATGTTTGGTCTGTGTTCCAGGTTCTACACACGGTGGAAGGAGTGGGAGTCGTGGTATTCTCAGAGCTTTGGTCTCCACTTCTCCCTCCGAGAAGAACAGTGGCAGGAGGACTGGGCCTTCATACTCTCTCTGGCCAGCCAGGTAACTAACTAACTAACAACTAACTAACTAACACACACACAGACAGACAGACAGACAGACAGACAGACACAGACTGACTCATAGACAGACAGACAGACAGACTCACACACACACACACTCACACACACTCACACTCACACACACTCACACTCACACACACACACACACACACACACACACACACACACAGACCAGCCTTTCTATCCCCTGTGTTATAAAATGCAATATTATTATTGGAGGTACTTGGTTTATCTGATCAGAGTTATACAATATGCAGCTGTCACTATCATGACCAAATCACGTGAAAGCACCTCAAATGGATTGAAATGCTAATGGCAGTCCAGTGACTTGAATGGGATTTGTGCCACCAATGCTAAAAACATTAGCATGTGTGAAAAGTGCCATGGAAACTAAAGCGCAGCACGGATTGCTGTCGTACCTTGTCCATGGACTGCTGACAGGATGAGGAAACCAGTGTAATTTGGGTAGACTATCCCTTTAAGCCTTCCATTGTGAGGAGACTGTAGTACTGTAGTACATTGAATATCTCCTAATCGCCAATCTCATGCCTGTCTGCCTGTTTGCCTGTCTGTCTCTGCCTGCCTGTCTGTCTGCCTGCCTGTCTACCTGTCTGCCTGCCTGTCTGCCTGTTTTCCTGTCTGTTTTTCTGTCTACCTGTCTACCTGTCTGTCTGTCTGTCTGTCTGTCTGTCTGTCTGTCTGTCTGTCTGCCTGCCTGTCTGTCTGTTTGTCTGCCTGCCTGTCTGTCTGCCTGCCTGTTTTCCTGTCTGGCTGTCTTCCCCACAGCCTGGTGCCAGCCTGGAACAGACTCACATCTTTGTTCTAGCACACATTCTTCGTCGACCAATCATCGTGTACGGAGTGAAGTATTACAAGAGTTTCCGTGGAGAGACGTTAGGCTACACTCGTTTCCAAGGTGAGTGGAGAGACGTTAGGCTACACTCGTTTCCAAGGTGAGTGGAGAAAACGTTAGGCTACACTCGTTTCCAAGGTGAGTGGAGAGACGTTAGGCTACACTCGTTTCCAAGGTGAGTGGAGAAAACGTTAGGCTACACTCGTTTCCAAGGTGAGTGGAGACACGTTAGGCTACACTCGTTTCCAAGGTGAGTGGAGAGACGTTAGGCTACACTCGTTTCCAAGGTGAGTGGAGAAAACGTTAGGCTACACTCGTTTCCAAGGTGAGTGGAGAGACGTTAGGCTACACTCGTTTCCAAGGTGAGTGGAGAGACGTTAGGCTACGCTCGTTTCCAAGGTGAGTGGAGAAAACGTTAGGCTACACTCGTTTCCAAGGTGAGTGGAGAAACGTTAGGCTACACTCGTTTCCAAGGTGAGTGGAGAAAACGTTAGGCTACACTCGTTTCCAAGGTGAGTGGAGAGACGTTAGGCTACACTCGTTTCCAAGGTGAGTGTATAAACGTTAGGCTACACTCGTTTCCAAGGTGAGTGGAGAGACGTTAGGCTACACTCGTTTCCAAGGTGAGTGGAGAGACGTTAGGCTACACTCGTTTCCAAGGTGAGTGGAGAGACGTTAGGCTACGCTCGTTTCCAAGGTGAGTGTATAAACGTTAGGCTACACTCGTTTCCAAGGTGAGTGTATAAACGTTAGGCTACACTCGTTTCCAAGGTGAGTGGAGAGACGTTAGGCTACGCTCGTTTCCAAGGTGAGTGTATAAACGTTAGGCTACACTCGTTTCCAAGGTGAGTGGAGAGACGTTAGGCTACACTCGTTTCCAAGGTGAGTGTATAAACGTTAGGCTACACTCGTTTCCAAGGTGAGTGGAGAAACGTTAGGCTACACTCGTTTCCAAGGTGAGTGGAGAGACGTTAGGCTACACTCGTTTCCAAGGTGAGTGGAGAAAACGTTAGGCTACACTCGTTTCCAAGGTGAGTGGAGAGACGTTAGGCTACACTCGTTTCCAAGGTGAGTGGAGAGACGTTAGGCTACACTCGTTTCCAAGGTGAGTGGAGAAAACGTTAGGCTACACTCGTTTCCAAGGTGAGTGGAACGGCAGAATTATTATCTCGGGAGTCTATTGTGATAATAGGCAGGTTTAACGAGGACCCAAACACTTTAGTCTTCCAAACATAATGGGCAGCTGCGTAACGGGTTCTAGCTATAACTCACATCTATATAAGTAGACCAGTCAGTCTGACCCCAGACCTGTAGAGAGAGAGATAGAGACTAATGGGCAGCTAGGTAACGGTTCTAGCTATAACTCACATCTATATAAGTAGACCAGTCAGTCTGACCCCAGACCTGTAGAGAGAGAGATAGAGACTAATGGGCAGCTAGGTAACGGTTCTAGCTATAACTCACATCTATGTAAGTAGACCAGTCAGTCTGACCCCAGACCTGTAGAGAGAGAGATAGAGACTAATGGGCAGCTAGGTAACGGTTCTAGCTATAACTCACATCTATATAAGTAGACCAGTCAGTCTGACCCCAGACCTGTAGAGAGAGAGAGAGAGACTAATGGGCAGCTGCGTAACGGGTTCCATCTATAACTCACATCTATATAAGTAGACCAGTCAGTCTGACCCCAGACCTGTAGAGATAGAGCGATAGAGACACACACTTCATGTCATTATCGAGTGGGTGGCAGGATTTTAACAACCTGGACCCTGCATGTGAAATAGTGTGTTGTTATTAGACCAGAGGAAGCTGTAGATAGAGACTGTGTGTTATTAGACCAGAGGAAGCTGTAGTTAGAGACTGTGTGTTATTAGACCAGAGGAAGCTGTAGATAGAGACTGTGTGTTATTAGACCAGAGGAAGCTGTAGATAGAGACTGTGTGTTATTAGACCAGAGGAAGCTGTAGATAGAGACTGTGTGTTATTAGACCAGAGGAAGCTGTAGATAGAGACTGTGTGTTATTAGACCAGAGGAAGCTGTAGATAGAGACTGTGTGTTATTAGACCAGAGGAAGCTGTAGATAGAGACTGTGTGTTATCAGACCAGAGGAGGCTGTAGATAGAGACTGTGTGTTATTAGACCAGAGGAAGCTGTAGATAGAGACTGTGTGTTATTAGACCAGAGGAAGCTGTAGATAGAGACTGTGTGTTATTAGACCAGAGGAAGCTGTAGATAGAGACTGTGTGTTGTTATTAGACCAGAAGAAGCTGTAGATAGAGACTGTGTGTTGTTATCAGACCAGAGGAAGCTGTAGATAGAGACTGTGTGTTATCAGACCGGAGGAAGCTGTAGATAGAGACTGTGTGTTATTAGACCGGAGGAAGCTGTAGATAGAGACTGTGTGTGTTGTTATTAGACCAGAGGAAGCTGTAGATAGAGACTGTGTGTTATTAGACCAGAGGAAGCTGTAGATAGAGACTGTGTGTTATTAGACCGGAGGAAGCTGTAGATAGAGACTGTGTGTTATTAGACCAGAGGAAGCTGTAGATAGAGACTGTGTGTTATTAGACCAGAGGAAGCTGTAGATAGAGACTGTGTGTTATTAGACCAGAGGAAGCTGTAGATAGAGACTGTGTGTTGTTATTAGACCAGAAGAAGCTGTAGATAGAGACTGTGTGTTGTTATCAGACCAGAGGAAGCTGTAGATAGAGACTGTGTGTTATTAGACCAGAGGAAGCTGTAGATAGAGACTGTGTGTTATTAGACCGGAGGAAGCTGTAGATAGAGACTGTGTGTTATTAGACCAGAGGAAGCTGTAGATAGAGACTCTGTTATCAGACCAGAGGAAGCTGTAGATAGAGACTGTGTGTTATTAGACCAGAGGAAGCTGTAGATAAAGACTGTGTGTTATTAGACCAGAGGAAGCTATAGATAGAGACTGTGTGTTATCAGACCGGAGGAAGCTGTAGATAGAGACTGTGTGTTATTAGACCAGAGGAAGCTGTAGATAGAGACTGTGTGTTATTAGACCAGAGGAAGCTATAGATAGAGACTGTGTGTTATCAGACCGGAGGAAGCTGTAGATAGAGACTGTGTGTTATTAGACCGGAGGAAGCTGTAGATAGAGACTGTGTGTTATTAGACCAGAGGAAGCTGTAGATAGAGACTGTGTGTTATTAGACCGGAGGAAGCTGTAGATAGAGACTGTGTGTTATTAGACCAGAGGAAGCTGTAGATAGAGACTGTGTGTTATCAGACCGGAGGAAGCTGTAGATAGAGACTGTGTGTTATTAGACCGGAGGAAGCTGTAGATAGAGACTGTGTGTGTTGTTATTAGACCAGAGGAAGCTGTAGATAGAGACTGTGTATTGTTATTAGACCAGAGGAAGCTGTAGATAGAGACTGTGTGTGTTGTTATTAGACCAGAGGAAGCTGTAGATAGAGACTGTGTGTGTTGTTATTAGACCAGAGGAAGCTGTAGATAGAGACATTGTGTTATTAGACCAGAGGAAGCTGTAGATAGAGACTGTGTGTTATTAGACCAGAGGAAGCTGTAGATAGAGACTGTGTGTGTTGTTATCAGACCAGAGGAAGCTGTAGATAGAGACTGTGTGTTATTAGACCAGAGGAAGCTGTAGATAGAGACTGTGTGTGTTGTTATCAGACCAGAGGAAGCTGTAGATAGAGACTGTGTTGTTATTAGACCAGAGGAAGCTGTAGATAGAGACTGTGTGTTGTTATCAGACCAGAGGAAGCTGTAGATAGAGACTGTGTGTTATTAGACCAGAGGAAGCTGTAGATAGAGACTGTGTGTGTTGTTATCAGACCAGAGGAAGCTGTAGATAGAGACTGTGTGTTATTAGACCAGAGGAAGCTGTAGATAGAGACTGTGTGTGTTGTTATCAGACCAGAGGAAGCTGTAGATAGAGACTGTGTTGTTATTAGACCAGAGGAAGCTGTATCATGAGGTGTGTGTGTGTCTCTGTCTCTGTCTAAACTGAGCCTACATATGAAACCTTATAGGAACAACATATTAGCCCATAGCAGAGTTGTATGTGCGTTGTGGGCGCGAGGGGCCCAGGAGTGGGGTTGCCATGCATGGTTGCTGGGTAACATTAAAACAACATAGCTCTCCATGTAAATCCTTTCCTTTCATGTTCAAAATAGACTACAGTTAATAGAAAGGCCCTAGCAACCAATGCAGGCAACACTAGATCATGAAAGGACCACTCAAGGACCTCGTTGGGGGAATAAGTGTTTTCATTTGTTATTATTTTTGGATCTAATAAAATCTTAATAAAATCTAATTTTATATGTAGACTTCACCGTGGAAAGCTTACTTATGAGTTCTCTCCCAACATTGCAGTTAAAAAGTAAGAAAACCCACATACATTAATAACTGTCTCTTTACTATCAGTTATACCCACATACATTAATAACTGTCTCTTTACTGTCAGTTATACCCACATACATTAATAACTGTCACTTTACTGTCAGTTATACCCACATACATTAATAACTGTCTCTTTACTATCAGTTATACCCACATATATAACTGTCACTTTACTGTCAGTTATACTCACATACATTAATAACTGTCTCTTTACTATCAGTTATACCCACATACATTAATAACTGTCTCTTTACTATCAGTTATACCCACATACATTAATAACTGTCTCTTTACTGTCAGTTATACCCACATACATTAATAACTGTCTCTTTACTATCAGTTATACCCACATACATTAATAACTGTCTCTTTACTATCAGTTATACCCACATACATTAATAACTGTCTCTTTACTGTCAGTTATACCCACATACATTAATAACTGTCTCTTTACTATCAGTTATACCCACATTTATAACTGTCACTTTACTGTCAGTTTCCTTCCATTCTGCATCATTCCATTCCATAGTTAGTTCCCCATGGTGTTGGTGAGAGTCTCAGCTGTCCACAGAGGGGTTATACTAGTGTGTAGCCCAAACCGGTCGGACGTTACAGACGGAAGAGGCTGTACCGACTTCAGATGAGTCTAGTGGGCGTCACAACGGAGAACGCCATGGTGTTGGTGACTTGGGGTACTGGGGTACGAGGTAGTAGTGAGTCGGCGTACTGGGGTACGAGGTAGTAGTGAGTCGGGGTACTGGGGTACAAGGTAGTAGTGCGTCGGTGTACTGGGGTACGAGGTAGTAGTGAGTCAGGGTACTGGGCTACGACGTAGTAGTGAGTCGGGGTACTGGGGTACGAGGTAGCAGTGAGTCGGGGTACTGGGGTACGAGGTAGTAGTGAGTCGGCGTACTGGGGTACGAAGTAGTAGTGAGTCGGCGTACTGGGGTACGAGGTAGTAGTGAGTCGGGGTACTGGGGTACGAGGTAGTAGTGAGTCGGGGTACTGGGGTACGAGGTAGTAGTGAGTCGGCGTACTGGGGTACGAGGTAGTAGTGAGTCGGGGTACTGGGGTACGAGGTAGTAGTGAGTCGGGGTACTGGGATACGAGGTAGTAGTGAGTTGGCGTACTGGGGTACGAGGTAGCAGTGAGTCGGCGTACTGGGGTACGAGGTAGCAGTGAGTCGGCGTACTGGGGTACGAGGTAGCAGTGAGTCGGCGTACTGGGGTACGAGGTAGTAGTGAGTCGGCGTACTGGGGTACGAGGTAGCAGTGAGTCGGTGTACTGGGGTACGAGGTAGCAGTGAGTCGGCGTACTGGGGTACGAGGTAGCAGTGAGTCGGCGTACTGGGGTACGAGGTAGCAGTGAGTCGGCGTACTGGGGTACGAGGTAGCAGTGAGTCGGCGTAGTGGGGTACAAGGTAGTTGGGAGATTGATTGAGGTAATATGTACGTGTAGGTTTGGTTAGGTGATATATTTTTAGTACGATGTACATAGTTGGAGAGAAAGGCATAAAGTCCGGGTAGCCATTTGATTAACTGATAGAGACACTGACCTGTCTCTCTACCTGTACAAGTGTGTACCTGTCTGACACTGACCTGTCTCTCTACCTGTACAGGTGTGTACCTGCCCCTGTTGTGGGAGCAGAGCTTCTGTTGGAAGAGTCCCATCGCCCTGGGTTACACACGCGGACACTTCTCTGCCCTGGTCGCCATGGAGAACGACGGCTACGACAATCGCGGCGCGGGCGCCAACCTCAACACTGACGATGACGTCACCGTAACCTTCCTGCCGCTGGTGGACAGCGAGAGAAAACTGCTGCACGTACATTTCCTGTCTGCACAAGAGGTAACATTAATTCTTATCACATTAACATGAACTCTTAGCCTACATTTTCCATGCCCCCCCAGAGTAAATCTAATTACATAAATATTAAAATCCATCTGTTTAAACTTTTTGGGGGGGCGTCTCAACCCGCCGATATCGCCCTTCCGCGTCTACAGTGAAAAGTGGGAGAGCTAGAGCACCGTTTGTCAGACCAGGAGACATCCTGAAAATCTGTCTTCTCACGAAGAACATCTGTAGCGTCTGAACGGGTTGGCCTAGATAAGTATTAAGATCACTCTCACCAACACCATGGCGTTCTCCGTTGGGACGCCCACTAGACTCGTCTGAAGTCGGTACAGCCTCTTCCGTCTGTAACGTCCGACCGGTTTGGGCTACACACTAGTATAACCCCTCTGTGGACAGCTGAGACTCTCACCAACACCATGGGGAACTAACTATGTAATGGAATGATGCAGAATGGAAGGAAACTGACAGTAAAGTGACAGTTATAAATGTGGGTATAACTGACAGATATTAATGTATGTGGGTATAACTGACAGTAAAGTGACAGTTATTAATGTATGTGGGTATAACTGACAGTTATTAATATATGTGGGTATAACTGACAGTTATTAATGTATGTGGGTATAACTGACAGTAAAGTGACAGTTATTAATGTATGTGGGTATAACTGACAGTAAAGAGACAGTTATTAATGTATGTGGGTATAACTGACAGTTATTAATGTATGTGGGTATAACTGACAGTTATTAATGTATGTGGGTATAACTGACAGTTATTAATGTATGTGGGTATAACTGACAGTAAAGTGACAGTTATTAATATATGTGGGTATAACTGACAGTTATTAATGTATGTGGGTATAACTGACAGTAAAGAGACAGTTATTAATGTATGTGGGTATAACTGACAGTAAAGTGACAGTTATTAATGTATGTGGGTATAACTGACAGTAAAGTGACAGTTATTAATGTATGTGGGTATAACTGACAGTAAAGTGACAGTTATTAATGTATGTGGGTATAACTGACAGTAAAGAGACAGTTATTAATGTATGTGGGTATAACTGACAGTTATTAATGTATGTGGGTATAACTGACAGTTATTAATGTATGTGGGTATAACTGACAGTAAAGTGACAGTTATTAATGTATGTGGGTATAACTGACAGTAAAGTGACAGTTATTAATGTATGTGGGTATAACTGACAGTAAAGAGACAGTTATTAATGTATGTGGGTATAACTGAGTTATTAATGTATGTGGGTATAACTGATAGTAAAGAGACAGTTATTAATGTATGTGGGTATAACGGACAGTTATTAATGTATGTGGGTATAACTGACAGTAAAGTGACAGTTATTAATGTATGTGGGTATAACTGACAGATATTAATGTATGTGGGCATAACTGACAGATATTAATGTATGTGGGTATAACTGACAGTAAAGTGACAGTTATTAATGTATGTGGGTATAACTGACAGTTATTAATGTATGTGGGCATAACTGACAGATATTAATGTATGTGGGTATAACTGACAGTAAAGTGACAGTTATTAATGTATGTGGGTATAACTGACAGATATTAATGTATGTGGGTATAACTGACAGTAAAGTGACAGTTATTAATGTATGTGGGTATAACTGACAGTAAAGAGACAGTTATTAATATATGTGGGTATAAATGACAGATATTAATGTATGTGGGTATAACTGACAGTAAAGTGACAGTTATTAATGTATGTGGGTATAACTGACAGTAAAGAGAGTTATTAATGTATGTGGGTATAACTGACAGTAAAGAGACAGTTATTAATGTATGTGGGTATAACTGACAGTAAAGAGACAGTTATTAATGTATGTGGGTATAACTGACAGTAAAGTGACAGTTATTGATGTATGTGGGTATAACTGACAGTAAAGTGACAGTTATTAATGTATGTGGGTATAACTGACAGTAAAGTGACAGTTATTAATGTATGTGGGTATAACTGACAGTTATTAATGTATGTGGGTATAACTGACAGTAAAGAGACAGTTATTAATGTATGTGGGTATAACTGACAGTTATTAATGTATGTGGGTATAACTGACAGTAAAGTGACAGTTATTAATGTATGTGGGTATAACTGACAGATATTAATGTATGTGGGTATAACTGACAGTAAAGTGACAGTTATTAATGTATGTGGGTATAACTGACAGTTATTAATGTATGTGGGTATAACTGACAGTTATTAATGTATGTGGGTATAACTGACAGTAAAGTGACAGTTATTAATGTATGTGGGTATAACTGACAGTTATTAATGTATGTGGGTATAACTGACAGTAAAGAGACAGTTATTAATGTATGTGGGTATAACTGACAGTTATTAATGTATGTGGGTATAACTGACAGTAAAGTGACAGTTATTAATGTATGTGGGTATAACTGACAGATATTAATGTATGTGGGTATAACTGACAGTAAAGTGACAGTTATTAATGTATGTGGGTATAACTGACAGATATTAATGTATGTGGGTATAACTGACAGTAAAGTGACAGTTATTAATGTATGTGGGTATAACTGACAGTTATTAATGTATGTGGGTATAACTGACAGTAAAGAGACAGTTATTAATGTATGTGGGTATAACTGACAGTAAAGTGACAGTTATTGATGTATGTGGGTATAACTGACAGTAAAGTGACAGTTATTAATGTATGTGGGTATAACTGACAGTAAAGTGACAGTTATTAATGTATGTGGGTATAACTGACAGTTATTAATGTATGTGGGTATAACTGACAGTAAAGAGACAGTTATTAATGTATGTGGGTATAACTGACAGTTATTAATGTATGTGGGTATAACTGACAGTAAAGTGACAGTTATTAATGTATATGGGTATAACTGACAGATATTAATGTATGTGGGTATAACTGACAGTAAAGTGACAGTTATTAATGTATGTGGGTATAACTGACAGTAAAGTGACAGTTATTAATGTATGTGGGTATAACTGACAGTTATTAATGTATGTGGGTATAACTGACAGTAAAGTGACAGTTATTAATGTATGTGGGTATAACTGACAGTAAAGAGACAGTTATTAATGTATGTGGGTATAACTGACAGTAAAGTGACAGTTATTAATGTATGTGGGTATAACTGATAGTAAAGAGACAGTTATTAATGTATGTGGGTATAACTGACAGTTATTAATGTATGTGGGTATAACTGACAGTAAAGTGACAGTTATTAATGTATGTGGGTATAACTGACAGTAAAGTGACAGTTATTAATGTATGTGGGTATAACTGACAGTAAAGTGACAGTTATTAATGTATGTGGGTATAACTGACAGTAAAGTGACAGTTATTAATGTATGTGGGTATAACTGACAGTAAAGTGACAGTTATTAATGTATGTGGGTATAACTGACAGTAAAGAGACAGTTATTAATGTATGTGGGTATTACTGACGGTGGCTACCGATAGTGGATCATATTTAACACGATATAAATTATTAAAAAATGAGTTACAGTGAAGTCCGGACATATAATGAGAACATTCTAGAAATCACAAATCAACTCGGTAGGTTTGGTGCTGTACTGTCATTTGGGCATGGCTCCAGAAGCCTACAGCTTGGCTCTCCACATTTCATTCCTGCAAGGTTATAAAGGCATTTCATAAACGTCCCTGTGGAAAAGGTGATGTGCTTCAGTTCGCTGCCATGTGGCTGGTTTCTTATTGGTCTCCAGCGATCACAAGGTAAAAATCCACTAAATGTATTAAACATTAGGAACACCTGATCTTTCCATGACACAGACTAACCAGGTGGATCCAGGTGAAAGCTATGATCCCTTATTGATGTCACTTGTTGAATCCACTTCAATCAGTGTAGATGAAGGGGAGGAGACGGGGTTAAAGAAGGATTGTTAGACCTTGAGACGTGGATTGTGTATGTGTGACATTCAGAGGGTTTATGGGCAAGACAAAGATTGTAATTCTTTCCAATGTGTGTCTCTCTCTCTCTCTCTCTCTCTCTCTCTCTCTCTCTCTCTGTCTGTCTAGATGGGTAACGAGGAGCAGCAGGAGAAGTTGTTGAGGGAGTGGCTGGACTGCTGTGTAACGGAGGGAGGCATGTTGGCCGCAATGCAGAAGTCGTCCCGGCGACGCAACCACCCACTGGTCACACAAATGGTGGAGAACTGGCTGGATGGATACCGACAGATCTGTCCCTGCGCCTCTCTCTCCGACGGGGAGGAGGAGGAGGAGGAGGAGGAAGATGAGTGAAGGAGGGAAGGACACAGTGACACAGACACAGGAGAGGGTGACCAAGAGGAGGATGTGGCGTCACTGGATGGGACTCGAGACCACTAGCATCCTTCGTACGGTACCATACGCCTCCTCACCTCAAGAGAGAGAGGATCCACGGTCTTCTGCGCTGCCGTCTGAGGCTGTATCCCAAAGCACATAGGGTTCTGGTCAAAAAAGTAGTGCGCACTATATAGGAGAATAGGTTGACATTTGGAACGCGGGCGGAGCGATCAATGGTCTTTCACTCTGCCGTCTCAGAAGCACTGAAGAGAGGAGACCTGCTCTGGTTCTGAAAGAACTCTTGGAACACATTCTAGAATCTCCTCAACAAACCATGGCAACAACAATGGGTGCGTTCGTAAATTCACTCTGGAGTGCGTTGTCAGTTCGTAAATTCACTCTGGAGTGCGTTGTCAGTTCGTAAATTCACTCTGGAGTGCGTTGTCAGTTCGGAAATTCACTCTGGAGTGTGTTGTCAGTTCGTAAATTCACTCTGGAGTGCGTTGTCAGTTCGTAAATAAAGCTTGCTAGCTACTTCCAGACACATAATGAGAGAACACCTCACTCACTGACCATTTTACTCCCCCAAGCAGAGCTGGTTAGGCTGTTTGCATGTTATCCAGAGCGTTGGTGACTGTAACTGTGCTGCTGGCAACAATTGAATTACGTTTTTCTTTTTACAGAGGTTTACTGACACCGGTCATATTCAACGGGTGTGTTGCGCGTTTATAAATGAATCAGTTATTCTCTCACACGGACGACATTCTGTTCTGAAATGGGAGTAGACAGCCAGAGGGACTTTACGAACGCACCCAAGGACAAACAACTACCACCAAGTAGCCACCCATATTATTTCAAATAAAGAACTATAGTTTGTGAAATGTTAATCGTCTTTTAAAATATTTAGTTTGAGTTTGAGTTCTCCCCATTTCCCCCAGTGTAATTATTTATCCATCATTGTTAATAATGCACGAGTTGTATAAATGATGTACTAGGAAACAAAGTAACTTACCAGCATCAAAGTGGAAGACAGGAATCCTCATTGACTATCACTACTACGGACATCTACCTACGAAACCACATTACTTACTATTTTGTTATTGAGAATACTTGCCTGTTTTCAATCCACCGGAGAGAAGTAAGCGCTATATTTAGGAAGCCGTAGTTATATTTAAAGAAACTTAAAAGGACGACGCACTCATGAAATTAAACTGTTCTATTTAGAAGATTGTAAATGCGAACAGAATTTAGCTTAAAGCTAAAGCAGAGCTATTAAAGAGACTTCTCATCCCACAAATGTGTCTACAAGGTTAACCGGGAAGAGCATCAGTTTTTTTCTGGATCGTTTATCCCTTCTGCAAAAAAATCCTTTAAAAAAGTTGGATGGTTAAAACTGTGTTTAGGAGAGCGAGGGAGAGAGAGGGGCACAGGGAGAGCGGGGGAGAGAGAGAGAGGCACAGGGAGAGAGGGAGAGAGGGGCACAGGGAGAGTGAGAGAGAGAGGGGGGCACAGGGAGAGAGCGAGAGAGGCACAGGGATAGAGAGAGAGGGGCACAGGGAGAGCGAGAGAGAGGGGCACAGGGAGAGCGAGAGAGAGGGGCACAGGGAGAGAGAGAGGGGGGCACATGGAGAGCGAAAGAGAGGGGCACAGGGAGAGCGAGCGAGAGAGAGAGAGAGAGAGAGAGAGGGGCACAGGGAGAGCGAGAGAGAGAGAGAGGGGCACAGGGAGAGCGAGAGAGGGGCACAAGGAGAGCGAGAGAGAGAGAGGGGCACAGGGAGAGCGAGAGAGAGAGGGGCTCAGGGAGAGCGAGAGAGAGAGAGAGGGGCACAGGGAGAGCGAGAGAAGTTGGATGGTAAAACTATTTATTTTTTAACGAGAGAGAGGCAGCGAGAGGGCTGGGGGGGCAGAGAGAGGGCGGGGGGCCAGAGAGAGGGCGAGGGGGGGGGCAGAGAGAGGGCAGTTTTATACTTTATTCTGCTCTTGGTTTTTCCTGTGTTTTTGTTTGATTATTTCCATCATTCTGTGAGGAGAAAACCTGTTGGGTGCCATTTGTTAGTGTGATGTATTAAGTCATTGATGTTCCAGCGGAGGATCGATATCATGGTGGGAGAAGAGATGGGCCTTAAATAACTCAGCTGATTTTCTAACAGGAGTCCATTAAAAGGGACAGTTCACCCAAATTACAAAATCACACAATTGATTTGCTTTACCCTGTAAGCAGTCTAATGGAAAACGGTATGACGGCAATCCATGATTTGGTTTTAATTTCCTGACACTGTTTTAGCATTTTTTTGGCACAAATCCCATTCACGTTGTTAGCATTTTTTTGGCACAAATCCCATTCACGTTGTTAGCATTTTTTTGGCACAAATCCCATTCACGTTGTTAGCATTTTTTTGGCACAAATCCCGTTCACGTTATTAGCATTTTTTTGGCACAAATCCCATTCACGTTATTAGCATTTTTTTGGCACAAATCCCATTCACGTTATTAGCATTTTCCGGCATCGTGTCCAAATCATCTGGAAAGTATCTCAAATGGATTGTGAAGCTCAACAAAGTCACTTTACAGCAAAGATGTTCTATTATATTGACAAGATAATTGAGTGGGACCATTCTAGCCAATGAGAGGGCAGATATGCGTGTAAACAACAGGCACAACTCTCATATAAAGTTTTTTTTTTTTTTCACAGTTGCCACGGCGTCCATCCATAACAGTGCATTTGTAACATACCTCACATGCTGACTAGACCGATGCAGATGCGCGTTGGCAGTTTGGAAATAGAGCCAAGTAGCCAAACAGACGCTCGTTGATGTGCGCGAGTGGTTTAGATGACGTGCTGCAAGTCCCGCCACTCCCATCTACTCATTGTTTTTTTAGGAGCATATACCCATGATTGAAAGATGAACTGAAGTCCACACTCCAGTCCAGTTGGTGGTGGTAATGCACCTTAAAGTTGGTTACCAACCGCCATATAAAGTCCACAGAAGAAGAAGATAATGAACACTATAAACCAACTCGGTTTCCCCTTTTATCTGTGGATTAATTGTCCGAGTAGAGAACGCACGATGTAGCGTGACTCAAAATGGGTCAAAATTCTAGAAAGATCCAGGGGGGAAAAAAAAGGTGCTTGTGCATTTCAGGTAAAATAACAACCCAATGTTTATATCCCAGGACAAATTAGCTAGCAACAGTGAGCTAGCTAGTCAAATGTACATTACTGTGTTAGTTGGTTCAGAGTTTGTTTTGGTATTTCAACCTACGAGTCCAGATTTGCGTCTGGTGTGGATGTACCAAATCAACAAGCGGGCGGATGGTTCACGCCCTAGTCTGCATATAAACCTCACGTAGCAAATTAGCAGTTCACTTTTCTTTTAGTTTTACAATTCCGACACTTATTGAGAGATTTCGGGGCGAAGTAAAACCCTCTCGTTTTTACCTCTTCTCTTCTGCTAGATGATAGGCACATGCCGTAATGCTAACATCGGTACCATGACTCGAATGAGATGTGTGCCACAAATGCTAAAACGTCAGCATTGGGAAACAGTCAAAGAAACGGAGGAACTTATTGAAGAAAGATCCAGTGTAATATATTATTAAAAATAAAGCGAACTGAATGGAATATGGGGCAAAAAATGCACCAAATTCCTTTTTTAATCTTCAACATAGAAATGCTACCAAAAATAATTTACTGAAACTACAAATGATGTAATTGCCCGTGATTCACCAAACGATATTTTGAAAGAGGAAGTAAAGTACTTTAAGAATATGTTTTCGTTTTAGTTTCCTCCATCTCCACTAATCGAAGTTAATTGTATGGATTTTTTACTATTAATAATGTGAAATTAACATCTGTACAGAAAGACTCATGTGAAGCCAAATTACTGAGGAACTTCTTGATGCAATTAAAGCCTTTCAGTCTGGGAAAACTCCAGGGCTGGATGACATACCAGTGGAGGTATACCAAACTCCAGGGCTGGATGTCATACCAGTGGAAGTATACCAAACTCCAGGCCTGGATGACATACCAGTGGAGGTATACCAAACTCCAGGGCTGGATGACATACCAGTGGAGGTATACCAAACTCCAGGGCTGGATGACATACCAGTGGAGTTATACCAAACTCCAGGGCTGGATGACATACCAGTGGAGGTATACCAAACTCCAGGGCTGGATGACATACCAGTGGAGGTATACCAAACTCCAGGGCTGGATGACATACCAGTGGAAGTATACCAAACTCCAGGCCTGGATGACATACCAGTGGAGGTATACCAAACTCCAGGCCTGGATGACATACCAGTGGAGGTATACCAAACTCCAGGCCTGGATGACATACCAGTGGAGGTATACCAAACTCCAGGCCTGGATGACATACCAGTGGAGGTATACCAAACTCCATGGCTAGATGACATACCAGTGGAGGTATACCAAACTCCAGGGCTGGATGACATACCAGTGGAGGTATACCAAACTCCAGGGCTGGATGACATACCAGTGGAGTTATACCAAACTCCAGGGCTGGATGACATACCAGTGGAGGTATACCAAACTCCAGGGCTGGATGACATACCAGTGGAGGTATACCAAACTCCAGGGCTGGATGACATACCAGTGGAAGTATACCAAACTCCAGGGCTGGATGTCATACCAGTGGAGGTATACCAAACTCCAGGGCTGGATGTCATACCAGTGGAGGTATACCAAACTCCAGGGCTGGATGACATACCAGTGGAAGTATACCAAACTCCAGGGCTGGATGTCATACCAGTAGAGGTATACCAAACTCCAGGGCTGGATGTCATACCAGTGGAGGTATACCAAACTCCAGGGCTGGATGTCATACCAGTGGAGGTATACCAAACTCCAGGGCTGGATGACATACCAGTGGAGGAATACCAAACTCCAGGGCTGGATGACATACCAGTGGAGGTATACCACACTCCAGGGCTGGATGACATACCAGTGGAGGTATACCAAACTCCAGGGCTGGATGTCATACCAGTGGAGGTATACCACACTGTTTTTGATATACTGAGGAGGTCTGTTATTAGCATGTTTTAACCACTCCTATATGATATACTGAGGAGGTCCGTTATTAGCATGTTTTAACCACTCCTATATGATATACTGAGGAGGTCCGTTATTAGCATGTTTTAACCACTCCTATATGATATACTGAGGAGGTCCGTTATTAGCATGTTTTAACCACTCCTATATGATATACTGAGGAGGTCCGTTATTAGCATGTTTTAACCACTCCTATATGATATACTGAGGAGGTCCGTTATTAGCATGTTTTAACCACTCCTATATGAATGGTAGATTATCGGACACAAGGTCCGATTTCATTATTACTGAACCGGGATCCAAGTGGTGTATATATAAAGATCCTTTTATTTATTTATCCGTTATTTTACCAGGTAAGTTGACAGAGAACGCGTTCTCATTTACAGCAACGACCTGGGGAATAGTTACAGGGGAAAGGAGGGGGATGAATGAGTCAATTGTAAACTCTAGTCCGTTTAAAAAAAATTGGAGGACTCTTACACTTCAGTGTTGTGATGCTAAAATGCTTGGCGCATAAAATTAAAAAGGTTTTGTCAGATAGTATTCATCCTAATCAGACAAGTTTTTTTTTTACATGGACGATACATTGGAGATGATATAAGACAAGAACTGGAAACAATAGAATACTATGAAATATCGGGGAAACCAGGCCTGGCTGACTTTGAAAAGACTTTTGATAAAGTATGACTGGAGTTTATATATAAATGCCTGGAAAATTTCAATTTTGGAGAATCTCTTATAAAATGGTTATAAAAGTTACGTATAGTAACACCTCGGTGTAAAATAACAAATAATGGCTACTTCTCAAAGTTTTAAACTGTCAAGAGGAGTAAAACAAGGTTGTCCAGGTTGTCCACTATCAGCATATCTATTTATTATGGCCATCGAAATGTTAGCTGTTAAAATCAGATCCAACAACACTATTAAGGGATTAGAAATCCGGGGGTTAAAAACAAAGGTGTCATTGTACGCTGATGATTCATGTTTTCTTTTAAAACCACAATTAGAATCCCTCCACAGCCTCATAGAGGATCTAGATACTTATAGAATTAGAATCCCTCCACAGCCTCATAGAGGATCTAGATACTTATAGAATTAGAATCCCTCCACAGCCTCATAGAGGATCTAGATACTTATAGAATTAGAATCCCTCCACAGCCTCATAGAGGATCTAGATACTTATAGAATTAGAATCCCTCCACAGCCCCATAGAGGATCTAGATACTTTAAGAATTAGAATCCCTCCACAGCCTCATAGAGGATCTAGATACTTTAAGAATTAGAATCCCTCCACAGCCCCATAGAGGATCTAGATACTTTAAGAATTAGAATCCCTCCACGGCCTCATAGAGGATCTAGATACTTTTAGAATTAGAATCCCTCCACAGCCTCATAGAGGATCTAGATACTTTTAGAATTAGAATCCCTCCACAGCCTCATAGAGGATCTAGATACTTTTAGAATTAGAATCCCTCCACAGCCTCATAGAGGATCTAGATACTTATAGAATTAGAATCCCTCCACAGCCTCATAGAGGATCTAGATACTTTAAGAATTAGAATCCCTCCACAGCCTCATAGAGGATCTAGATACTTTAAGAATTAGAATCCCTCCACAGCCTCATAGAGGATCTAGATACTTTTAGAATTAGAATCCCTCCACAGCCTCATAGAGGATCTAGATACTTTAAGAATTAGAATCCCTCCACAGCCTCATAGAGGATCTAGATACTTTAAGAATTAGAATCCCTCCACAGCCCCATAGAGGATCTAGATACTTTAAGAATTAGAATCCCTCCACAGCCTCATAGAGGATCTAGATACTTTTAGAATTAGAATCCCTCCACAGCCTCATAGAGGATCTAGATACTTTAAGAATTAGAATCCCTCCACAGCCTCATAGAGGATCTAGATACTTTTAGAATTAGAATCCCTCCACAGCCTCATAGAGGATCTAGATACTTTTAGAATTAGAATCCCTCCACAGCCTCATAGAGGATCTAGATACTTTTAGAATTAGAATCCCTCCACAGCCTCATAGAGGATCTAGATACTTTTTTCTAACCTCTCTGGATTAAAACCAAATGGGGGTATTGGACCTCCTCTGGTACGGTGTGGGGGTATTGAACCTCCTCTGGTACGGTGTGGGGGGGATTGAACCTCCTCTGGTACGGTGTGGGGGGGATTGATCCTCCTCTGGTACGGTGTGGGGGGATTGATCCTCCTCTGGTACGGTGTGGGGGGATTGAACCTCCTCTGGTACGGTGTGGGGGGATTGATCCTCCTCTGGTACGGTGTGGGGGTATTGAACCTCCTCTGGTACGGTGTTGGGGGGATTGAACCTCCTCTGGTATGGTGTGGGGGTATTGAACCTCCTCTGGTACGGTGTTGGGGGATTGAACCTCCTCTGGTACGGTGTGGGGCAATTCACACTGCCCCCTGGTGACGGGAACCAGAACTCATACTGTCCCCCCTATTGTAGCTGGGGATTTTAACAAAGCTAATTTGAGAACAAGGCTACCTAAATTCTATCAGCACATTGACTGTAGTGCCCGCTTGAGCAAAACACTGAACCACTGCTACTCTAACTTCTGCGATGCATACAAGACCCTCCCCCGCCCTCCCTTCTGCAAATCCGACCACGACTCCATCTTGCTCGTACCGACCTATAGGCGGAAACTCAAACAGAATGTACCCGTGACTAGAACCATTCAACGCTGGGTCTGACCAATCGGAATCAACGCTTCAAGATTGTTTTGATCACGTGGACTGGAAAATGTGCCAGGAAGCCTCAGACAATAACATCGATTTATACTCTGACTCGGTGAGTGAGTTTATTAGCAAGTGCATTGGAGATGCTGTACCCCACTGTGACTATTAAAACCTACCCCAACCAGAAACCGTGGATAAACGGTGGCATTTGAAAGGTCAAACCACCTCATTCAATCATGGAAAGAGGTCGGGGAATATGGCCGAGTTTAAACAGTGTAGTTATTCCCTCCGCAAGGCAATCAAACAAGTGAAATGTCGGTATAGGGACAAAATGGAGTCGCAATTCAACAGCCCAGACACGAGACATATGTGGCCGGGCCTACAGGCAAATACGGACTACAAAAAGAAAACCAGCCACGTTACGGAAATCGACATCTTGCTTCCAGACAAGCTAAACACCTTTTTTGAGGATTATTCAGTGCCACCGACGCGACCCCCTACCAAGGACTGCGGGCCCCCCCTATCCTTCTTTGTGGCCGACGAGAGTAAGATATTTAGACGTGTTAACCCTCGCAAGGCTGCTGGCCCAGACGGCATCCCTAGCTGCGTCCTCAGAGCATGCGCAGAGCAGCTGGCTGGTGTGTTTTACGGGCATATTCAAACGCTCCCTATCCCGGTCTGCTGTCCCCACATGCTTCAAGATGGCCACCATTGTTCCTGTAAGGCAAAGATAGTCAATCATGTAGTTCAGTTATCGCCCCGTAGCTCTCACTTCTGTCATCATGAAGTGCTTTGAGAGACTAGTCAAGGATCATATCACTGCCACCCTAGAACCACTTCCGTTTGCATACCGCCCCAACAGGTCCACAGACGATGTAAACGCCATCACACTGCCCACTGCCCACTGCCCACTGCCCTATCCCATCTGGACAAGAGGAATACCTATGTAAGAAGGCTGTTCAATGACCACAGCTCAGCATTCAACACCATAGTAGCCTCCAGTTCCTTGCTCAGAACATATGAAAGCTGGTGGTTCCTTTTAACATGTGTCTTCAATATTCCCAGTTAAGAAGTTGTAGGTTGTAGTTGTTATAGGACTATTTCTCTCTATACCATTTGTATTTCATAGACCTTTGACTATTGGATGTTCTTATAGGCACTTTAGTATTGCCAGCTTAATCTTAGGAGTTGATAGGGAGTTAATAGGCTTAAACAGCTGCTGGCAAACGCAGTAAAGTGCTGTTTGAATGAATGCTTACGAGCCTGCTGCTGCCTACCACCTCTGTCAGACTGCTCTATTAAATATCAAATCATATACTTAATTATAATATAATAAACACAGAAATACGAGCCTTTGGTCATTAATATGGTCAAATCCGGAAACTATAATTTTGAAAACAAAACGTTTATTCTTTCAGTGAAATACGGAACCGTTCTGTTTGTCATCGAACGGGTGGCATCCATAAGTGTAAATATTGCTGTTACCATGCACAACCTTCAATGTAAAATTCTGGCAAATTATTTACGGCCTTTGTTAGGAATAAATGGTCTTCACACAGTTCAACGAGCCAGGCGACCCAAACTGTTACATATTCCCTGACTCTACTTGCACTGAACGCAAGAGAAGTGACACCATTTCCCTAGTTAATATTGCCTGCTAAAATGAATTTCTTTTCACTAAATATGCAGGTTTAAAAAAAAAATACACTTCTGTGTGTTGATTTTAAGAAAGGCGTTGATGTTTATGGTTAGGTATATTGTGCTTTTTTCGCGAATGCGTTTTTTGTTAAATTATCACCCGTTTGGCGAAGTTGAAGTAGGCTGTGATTCGAGGATAAATTAACAGGCACCGCATTGATTATATGCAACGCAGGACAAGCTGGTTAACCTCGTAATATCATCAACCACTAGTTAACCTGGGATTGTGTGAAGATTTATTGTTTTTTACAAGATAAGTATAACGCATCAACAACAAAAAAGGAGGTGATCGTATTGATGATGTCATGGCTTTAGAAGCCTCTGATAGGCTAATTGACATAATTTGAGTCAATTGGAGGTGTACCTGTGGATGTTTTTCAAGGCCTACCTTCAAACTCAGTGCCTCTTTGCTTGACATCATGGGAAAATCAAAAGAAATCAGCCAAGACCTCAGGAAAAAAAAGTTGTAGACCTCAAGAAAGTCTGTTTCATCCTTGGGAGCAATTTCCAAATGCCTGAAGGTGCCACGTTCATCTGTACAAACAATAGTATGCAAGTATAAACACCATGGGAGCCAAGCAGCCGACATACCGCTCAGGAAGGAGATGCGTTCTGTCTCCTAGAGATGGAACGTACTTTGGTGCGAAAAGTGCAAATCGATCCCGGAACAACAGCAAAGTACCTTGTCAAGATGGTGGAGGAAACAGGTACAGAAGTATCTATATCCACAGTAAAACAAGTCCTATATCGACATAAACTGAAAGGCCGCTCAGCAAGGAAGAAGCCACTGCTCCAAAGCCACCATAAAAAAAGCCAGACTACGGTTTGCATATGGGAACAAAGATCGTACTGCACATGGGGACAAAGATCGTACTTTTTGGAGAAATGTCCTCTGGTCTGATGAAACAAAAATAGAACTGTTTGGCCATAATGACCATCGTTATGTTTGGAGGAAAAAGGAGGAGGCTTGCAAGCCGAAGAACAGCATCATGTTGTGGGGATGCTTGGCTGCAATAGGGACTGGTGCACTTCACAAAATAGATGGCTTCATGAGGAAGGGGAAATTATGTGGATATATTGAAGCAACATCTCAAGACATCAGTCAGGAAGTTAAAGCTTGGTTGCAAATGGGCCTTCCAAATGGACAATGACCCCAAGCATACTTCCAAAGTTGTGGCAAAATGGCTTAAGGACAACAAAGTCAAGGTATTGGAGTGGGCATCACAAAACCCTGACCTCAATCCGATAGAAAATGTGTGGGCAGAACTGAAAAAGTGTGTGCGGGCAAGGAGGCCTACAAATACAAACTTTTTTACACCAGCTCTGTCAGGAGGAATGGGCTAAAATGCACCCAACTTATTGTGGGAACTTATTGTGGGAAGCTTGTGGAAGGCTACCCAAAACGTTTGACCTTGTGAACATAATCCCTAGCTGTGTGTTGCCACTTTCCATGTTGTCTGTAGCTTGTGAGGTGTGGAAACACTGTTTCGTTTATGTATTTTTTGTTGTTGCTATTTGTGCTATTGCTCTGTCTGCGTGCTACGTGTTGCTTGTCCTATGTTTCTCTGTCTGCGTGCTACGTGTTGCTTGTCCAATGTTACTCTGTCTGTATGCTACGTGTTGCTTGTCCTATGTTGCTCTGTCTGTATGCTACGTGTTGCTTGTCCAATGTTGCTCTCCTGATCAGGTCAGGTTACAGGAGACCACAAACCTACAGATTATCTCTCAACCTCAACAGAGGAGGAGAGATCTAGGGGTCTGAAGATGTGGGGGGTTTATGACCCCTCACGCCCATGGTAAGTCTTAGGCCACAGACAAATTCCTTTTGTCTTGTTACTATGGAGAACCAGCCTCAGAACATTAAACATGAACTAAAGGGACTTTGGAACAATGGTTTACGTTAGCCACAATGGTGGTCATGACGATAGATGGAATATGAAAATGTATGTCATTTTTGTTTTGTTATTAAAGGTCAATAGATGACGTTATTAAGAAAATATTGTAACGTTTTAAGAGTTTTCCTAGTATATGTTTGATGTTTATACATTGTACGTTGTATGGAAAATGTCCAAATCAAAGAGAATGTTTTGGTAAAGATGAAATGTGAAGTTAGTTGTCTCAAATTGGATTTGAGTAAAATCTAGACCTTGTCTCTTAACTTGGTACGCCCAGAGAATTGCCCTAAAGGCAGTTACGC